>NC_134825.1:4751958-4808979 GCF_004210375.1 Tachypleus tridentatus | reverse complement strand
CCACGGCTGAAAGGGCAAGCATGTTTGGGACGACGTGGATTCGAACCTACAACTCTCGAATTACAGGTCAGGCGCCTTAACCACCTGGCCATGTTAGGCTGTACAATATTATATAGACTAAAAAATGGGCTGTCATAAATGTCCCCCACTAGTACAGATTTACAACGCTTAAAACAGGGGGTTCGATTCCTCTTGGTGGACTCAGCAGAGAGCTCGATGTGGTATAAGAATAAGAACACTCACACACACCCCTGTCGAAAATGAGAGGGCAAGTGGTGCCACCTTCAACCCATAGTATACCCTAACTTTACATTTCATAGTTAACTGAAATAAATAATATTTTTGGAAATCAGTCTTGACCACCAAAGAGACAGAAAAGTGCAATCGATTTAGTCAAACGTTTGTAAATTCCTTTGCGAGATAATCAGAATTAGACATGCATGTGGGGGTAATACAAAAGTTTCAATTTTGGGGTTATTATGAATATTTTAGTGTGCTTTTTTTTTTTTTTACCATTACTTAGCCCCCTGTTGATGGATCCTCTAATTGGCATGGAGTTTTTTTAGGTCAAGCTAGTATATAAATATGATAGTACTGTCTGTTGCATGTCCATGCAACTACTTATCTATGTAAATATGATTGTAATGTCTGTTGTATGTCCATGTAGCATACTTATCTATATAAATATGATTGTAGTGTCTGTTGTATGTCCATGTAGCTACTTATCTATATAAATATGATTGTAGTGTCTGTTGTATGTCCATGTAGCTACTTATCTATGTAAATATGATTGTAGTGTCTGTTGTATGTCCATGTAGCTACTTATCTATATAAATATGACTGTAGTGTCTGTTATATGTCCATGTAGCTACTTATCTATACAAACATAATAATATGGGCCTAGAAACAAATTTTCAGTTTTGCATTTTGAAAAACGTTTTTTACAATCACTTATGAGGAAATGTTTTAATATAAGAAAGCCACATCGGGTTATTTGCGGTGTCAACCGAGAGGAACAAAGCTCTGATTTTAGCATTACAAATCCAAAGACTTACTGCTGTTCTACCTCGGCGAGGAAGAGCCAATTTTCATGGCCTAAAATAACCTTTCATTAATCATGAGTTTGCATAAGTTCCGTCCAGGGGACGGGTAGTCCACCTAGAACTTAATGTTGCTAGTCTTTGCACTGAAATTAAAAAATGAAATGTATGGACAACAAAACTGGAAAATATTTGTTCACTTATTAATTTAGAGTCTCCGTTGATTAAAGAGGTTTGTTTTATATTAAGAACATTAGGATATAACAGAAGAAAGTTTAATTTAGAAACGATTTAATCTTAATGAATTTATATTGTTGGTTTCACGGCTCTAGACTAGTTTCTCCCCAGTAGCACAGTGGTATGTCTGTGGTTCACACCGCTAGAAACAGGGCTTCAATACCTGTGGTGTGCAAAGCACAAATAGCCCATTCTGTGCTTGATTCCAAACAAACTCTAGGCTAGATGATCCCAGACTACGGCTTATTATACAAACACTTACAACACTTATAAGGTTTCACACTCTCCCTTGCATCCTTTCATTAACATCGTAATGAACAGACCGTAATCTGGATAAATGCATTTTCGATTTTATAACTTCTCCTATTTCGAGAAATTAAGCATGGCGCGAAACACACTAGTTTTTATATAGGTTTCATTACGGAGCGTGGCGTTTGTCCGAGAGTCTGTTCGTCTGTTTCTCGTTTATGGCGGCTGCTTACTGTGCTGCGTTTGAAAACTGCGCACACAGGCAAAGCTCAACACTCACTTTTGAAATGACGCGAGAATAGGCACGAGTAACGTTGATGCCAAAATTGGATTTCACACACAAAATATGACGTAACGGTACGTCATTGTTGATTGGCTCAATAATTACTTTACATGGTGGAAGGTGTAAGTGGCTCAGAGCTTTGAGTGAAACACAACATTTTTAAAAGTACATGAAGTAGATTAATTTAAAGCTTTTTCCATCACTGAGGACGGCTACTTTTGGTTTACATACATATAATTCAGTGTAACAGTATCTAACAACTAATGACATAAGAGTGAAGAAATGTCTTTCCTCTTTCCACTGTGTACAGACCACATCTGAGAAGAGACGTACAGTATAAACTTGATATAATCTCTCTAGACGAGTACTGTTAGAATATATTGTTATACAGGGTGGCCCGTAAGTCCCAACCCATCCATTATTATGTTATATTCAATTACGCATGTATTGTAAATTTGTTTGTTTTTTCAGAGAAATATGGCCGATGTATGCCCATTTACACTTGAAGACCGTGGGTACATAAGCGCAAGAATAGTGGTGACACCACACAGATACCTAAGATATATGGATGGGTATGAACACTGTATTTCAAACTAGAGGATTTTATGACTACTATATTTGTAAAGGGTATATCCAATTGAAAAGAACGGATATGATGTTGAAGGTTTAGATAGCGAATCGTTTTAATTTGATGTGATCGGTAATTATTTTAATGTTTAACCAATAAAATTTATCATTAACAGATTATAAAATAATGTTCAAACTCAATAAAAGACATTTTTTAGAAAGTTTCTGGTGTCTAAGGAATACATATTTATTATAAATGTATGCAACAACTGTAACAAATCAATGTAAAATATATTATTCATCTAAAGGTGGTGTCATTTTGAAGTGAAAACGTTTGGGGCTGTATCAGCAACAGATGGAAAAGTAGAAAGGGTTTATTTTGAATTTCGCGTAAAGCTACACAAGGACTATCTGTGCTAGCCGTCCCTAATTTAGCAATGTAAGACTAGAGGGAAGGCAGCTAGTCATCGCCACCCACCGCCAATGGAATTTGGCGTCACATTATAACACTCCCACGGCTGAAAAGGCGAGCATGTATGATGTGACGGGTAGTCGAACGCCTCAACCCACCTGGCCATGCCGGGCCAAAAGTAGAAAGCACACTACATATTCAAAATGGGGTTAGTATACGAGTGGTAAAACCCCAATGTTTCATATTCCAATACTACTCTTGTCCTATAACTTGTAGGCAGAATATAGTTACCCTGGCGACATAAACCCAGAAATCCGATGCTATGTGTTACCGTCAATTCTTTTCACCCAACCTCCAATATTTGTTTTAGTACTAACATGTTAATAACACTTTGTATTGTAAATCTTAGATTTGGTGTTATAAACTATAATCCAACCTCTATAGTTCTGGTACCTCAACTGAATCTATGTAAAATAAACAACGGAGGTGGAGGAAAGAGTCTTAAAAAAACATCGATAGGGAAAAGAAAGAAAATTACAAGTAAGTAAGTCAAACAGCTAATGTAAGTAAGTCAAACGGCTGATGTAAGCCTAAACCAATTATTGACACCAGGTAAACCAACCGAGTCAATAATTAAGCTGTTGTTAACACAGTTTCCTAATCAACGGCTTTCTCTTATAAACTTATTATTGTTCTACGTTTGCTATTAAACTCTACTGTTCTCTTTGGCATTTTTATAACTTATTTGTTTTGTACATCTACATACATTTCAAAATGGTTTCTAATCAGTTTTTACATCTATATATTTAAACAATGGCATTACATGTCACGTTACGTGAACGTGTTTTGGAACGTCGTGAGTAAATGCGTCATTTAATTCCATTCTTGAAACAGGAAGTCTTACATTACATTACAAGCAGGTATATGGTAATAAAAAGTAAAATATTTATTTCCGAATTTTTCATTTTACCTAAAGTATTATTTCTTACATGTTTCTGTAATTTTCTTTGTCTTTTTTACGTTTGTCTTTATTATTGTTTCTGACACCTACTGCCAGCTTAAAAACTTGGGCAAAATAAGCCACGCCCAAAGGTCTGATGTAAGACTGTATTACGCATACCGCTTGTTTCCATATTGTTGTATACTATCGCCCTCTAAAATTATTATTTCAAGTTTGAAATAACTGCATTTAAATTGTAATAAAACAAAGATACCACTAACTTGTAGGCATAGAATAAAAGGTGACAAATGTCAAATTAGTAAAATTATACATAATCAGATGATGTTAGATCGTCAATATAGAAGGACGGAAACATACTTGTTAGGAAGTGAAGAAATAGACCACATGCGAAGATGACATTATGAAATTATATCGTTGGAGATAATTAACCTTAGCGAAGTTTAATTATATTTTTCTTTATTTCCTTATCTCTTCAGATAGGCCCGGCATGGCCAAGCGTGTTAAGGCGTGCGACTCGTAATCTGAGGGTCGCGGGTTCGCATCCCCGTCGTGCCAAACATGCTCGCCTTTTCAGCCGTGGGAGCGTTATAATGTGACGAACAATCCCACTATTCGTTGGTAAAAGAGTAGCCCAAAAGTTGGCGGTGGGTGGTGATGACTAGCTGTCTTCCCTTTTGTCTTACACTACTAAATTAGGGATGGCTAGCACAGATAGCCCTCGAGTAGCTTTGCGGGAAATTAAAAAAAACCAAACCAAACTCTTTAGATATTCTCTAACCACAATCATATCAATAATTATCCAACGTATTTGGTGGTATAACGACGTGTGTCCAAACCCGAATTCACCAAATCAACACATTTTTTACCTCTTATCATAGACTCATTGCCTTTACAATTACATATCATCCATTCAAAACACACAAAACTCATATTGTTAGACAACTTTCACATCATAACACAGGACAATACCGTCAGTCACGTGCTAACCGCTGATTTCTTACAAACGAGACAAAGGTTTACTTGTCCAATGTCAACAGCGATTGGGTTATATTGAAAATAGTTAAGTACAACAGCTACAACGGTCGTCTTTACACAGAGTATACGTTAAGGGTCTTAAAGCAGTCTGTTCTATAAATAGCCGTTTCAAGTGTAGATGCCGATGTTTATTTGTTACAACTGCAACCACAACTAAATAGCTGAAAACAACAATATTCCGCTCTCTGAAATAGCACCATAATACTTATGTAGAATTTTGATTAGGCTAAAATAAGCCTGTAGCAGCGAGCACTTATAAACACTGCTCTATGGTACTCCCTTTCCAACATCAATAAAAGAACCACGTGAAAAACGATATTTCCAAGTTAAGTCGTGCATATTAGTGGTTTTGATACTTTTTAAAATAACCATAAGTATTGTTATTTCTTTAAATGTTTTATACGTATTTTTATTGTGTGTTTTATTTAATTTTTTACACTCTAACACACTTTTATTTCCGTAATATTCATGAAGAGTTCATCGATGTTTTTTAAACATTCTTAAGATGTTATTACCGTATCGTATAAATCTCGTATTTTTATCTCGCGTTACATTCTGTCCTCGTGTAAGAACATCGTGCGCAACAATAAACAATAGAGTTGTTTGTTTCTGAATTTCGCGTAATTTAGCAGTGTAAGATAAGGGGAAAACAGCGAGTTATCATCACCCACCGCTAACTCTTGGGCTTCTCTTTTACCAACGAATAATAGGATTGACTGTCACAGTATAGCGCTCCCACAGCTGAAAGGGCGAGCAAGTATAGTGTGACGGAAATTCGAATCCATGATCCTCAGTTTACGAGTCGACACCCTAACCATCTCGTCATGCCACGGTATTTTAATTATGTACTACCAAACAAAACTTTTATACATATAATTCAACTTTTTATTATACATCAATATTGCATTCTTTCAGAGTTTTGATAGAATTAATAAAACAATTTTGTGATAAATTCTTTGTTTACAGAATTTAACGTAAATATCCAAAAAGTCACAAGAGTTCAAACACACCACCATACTGCATACTGATATTCAGTACTGAACCACAACGAGTTTTATTTAACTTCTGAGCAGGAGCGTAGATCCTGGGGAAGTATATATCCCCCCTTCATTTTAGGTGAGGGGTATGGTGCATACAATCATCCCCCCTACAGTTTGGTCTGTTGAATTGTTTTATTGCATCATAGGCCTACAAATTGTGTTTGTTCTTGTGATTCTCGTGTTCTTACCAATCGAATTACATAATTAGGCCTAGATGCAGGCTTTTTCAGTAGCCGAAACATATCTTTAATATAGGCGTGCTTCTAAGCTTTTCGATCTAAGCGATAGTTCGTCAGTATCAGTCAGTAGGCCTAAGTATACATGCAAGTATCGTGACAACGAGATTACTCTGTGACTACATGTTTACAGCTTTCAGGTTCACGTAATCAGAGATAACCAATTTGTAAATTGAACAGTCCACGTAAGTGGTTGAAAAAATCATCCCCCATTGGGTGTAAAAAATCTACGCCCCTGCTTCTAAGCCTTAATAAACACCAATGATATTGTACAGGATATATAAAATAAAATTAGTTATGCCGAATGACAAAAGGTAAGCTATACATATTCATATTTAAATCTAAAATAAGGCAACAATAATCAACTGGAAAGTTAAACACCCAGAAGAATCATATAATATTCTAGTATAAAGTTGAATATGCTGCTAAAATGTGAACTGTTTTCAACACTAAACTGCGGCTGAAACATATTTAATCTTAATAAATGTTTCGTTCAGTGATAAGAAATAACGATGTGTAGGCCATTCATTGCTATTGTAATTGTTAATGTTATCTGAAGCAAGCTAACGCTAAAAGCATCACACATTTCATCATTAGGACATTTTAGGCTTAAGTTTCATATTTTTATGATATGCCAGGTTGATATTCTATAGACAAGTTATACATAACAAGTAGACATCAAAATAAAATATTATAAAAGAAATTATTCATAAAAGAAATTTATAAAACTGTAAATAACACGTCGAGAACTTTAAGAAAAAAATATATATTTACAGTAAATGTAGTTAAACTTGGAGTGACTCCCATTGGCTGCTTTTTACCGCATTTGAAACCACAACATCAAAGTAAAGAATTGGTAAAAATTTTCTGAGGAGTCACAAATTTTATGAGCATTTATCATTGTTCGACTTCACCTCATTAAATAAGTACTTAGACACTCTTTAAAATGGCTATACACACAAAGGATCTAATTAAAAAGTAAATTTAACTTGTCTATGACTATGGTTAGTTGTTGAAGAACAAATTCCAAAAAGCGTATTTAAATATAATGAACAAACAGATAAATTGTACAGTAAACTCTCTTTGTAATAGCATTATTAACAACAATGGTCAGCTTAATCAAAACAACTGGTATATATAAATTTCGTTAATATGAAAACCTTAAGAAATGAAACATCACAATAAGAACATTTTTTTTGTACATAAACTATAATAAAACTAACATGAAATAAACAACATAGGAGATGTTTGAGAGAGTACAACAGTACAATAATAGGATATTATATAAAGAAAATAGGACAGAAATTACAGAATATTTCACAATGAAAAACATTACAGAAGTAACAGAATGGTAAAAACAGATGTATAATGGGATGGTTTTACAGTCCCTATATTTATTGTTATATATTTCAGTTAACACCTTTCAAATTTGAAAGTTTAAATATTCTAACAGTTCCTAAACTGTATTAACTATATTGGCTTTTCAAATTACATTCAGAAGTTTTGTTTACAATTACAGAACTCAGTTTGTTTTCTCCACAGTTTTGCCTTTGCGACTTCATCAGGTATAATATACGCACCTGTTTCATATCAAAATATTCATTAAATGATAAAACTGCTATACTAACATGTGGAATATATTACTTTAATATAAGATATAAAAACTGAAGAGAACTACACTGTTTTATGATTAGCAAAAAATATACATGAATAGAAAATATAATTATAGGAACAATAATGAAACATTAACAATAATCTATACATTGTCTGATGCACACTACAGCAGGCTTGAGAAATAGAACATTATAATCAGTTTTATAATTTAATGAATATTCTAATATCAAACAGTTGCATATATTAACCCTGATAAAACCATGAAGGAAGAACATTGGTTGAAATGAAATAAAAACATATCTCATATTTATCTGGACCATTAAGGTAGTTTTCTCTAAACTTTTTATCACAAAGTGTAAATCCCTTCAGAATGTACTACACATTATGAACATGTGTTTTCTCAAACAATATACCAAAATGTAATGATTCAACATTACCATATGAGTTAGCATCACATATATACATAGATTAAAATAAAAAATATTGGGTGAACAATAATATGAACATTTGCAAACCTAACACAATATCATTATAAATACAATCTCAATCCTAGGATTTCTAAATCAAAGTTACAAGAGTTTTAATTAATCATTACTTATAAATTTCTTTGTTTGTATATCTGTGCTAAACCTTTCTTCTCAACAAGTCAGACAAACAAGTTCAATTCTCCTTTAACAAGCATGTTAATCAGACAAACAAGTTTTGTTCTCCTTTAACAAGCATGTTGTCAGAAAAAAGTTCTGTTCTCCTTTAACAAGCATGTTAGTCAGACAAACAAGTTCTATTCTCCTTTAACAAGCATGTTAGTCAGACAAACAAGTTCTGTTCTCCTTTAACAAGCATGTTGTCAGACAAAAGTTCTGTTCTCCTTTAACAAGCATGTTAGTCAGACAAACAAGTTCTGTTCTCCTTTGACAAGCATGTTAGTCAGACAAACAAGTTCTATTCTCCTTTAACAAGCATGTTAGTCAGACAAACAAGTTCTGCTCTCCTTTAACAAGCATGTTAGTCAGACAAACAAGTTCTGTTCTCCTTTAACAAGC
Source organism: Tachypleus tridentatus (assembly GCF_004210375.1). NCBI lineage: Eukaryota > Metazoa > Arthropoda > Merostomata > Xiphosura > Limulidae > Tachypleus > Tachypleus tridentatus. The sequence continues at coordinate 4,800,262 of NC_134825.1, read as the reverse complement.
ATGTTAGTCAGACAAACAAGTTCTGTTCTCCTTTAACAAGAATGTTAGTCAGACAAACAAGTTTTGTTCTCCTTTAACAAGCATGTTGTCAGAAAAAAGTTCTGTTCTCCTATAACAAGAATGTTAGTCAGACAAACAAGTTCTATTCTCCTTTAACAAGCATGTTAGTCAGACAAACAAGTTCTGTTCTCCTTTAACAAGCATGTTAGTCAGACAAACAAGTTCTGTTCTCCTTTAACAAGCATGTTGTCAGACAAAAGTTCTGTTCTCCTTTAACAAGCATGTTAGTCAGACAAAAGTTCTGTTCTCCTTTAACAAGCATGTTAGTCAGACAAAAGTTCTGTTCTCCTTTAACAAGCATGTTAGTCAGACAAACAAGTTCTGTTCTCCTTTAACAAGCATGTTAGTCAGACAAACAAGTTCTGTTCTCCTTTAACAAGCATGTTAGTCAGACAAACAAGTTCTGTTCTCCTTTAACAAGCATATTAGTCTAACCATATCTTTGGGCAGCTTTTCACATAAAACGCATGAAAAGACATTATAAACCTTCCACAAATTCTTTTTAAGTGTAAGCACAGATATACACACTTACACCAAAGTAAAATATAAGGCTCAACAGAAGTACAGGTATAAGGAATGCAGTAGTTTTACACATGTAGAACAAACAATAGTGTATGGCTTGTTTGTATGCTAAGTACTGGAATGTAATAAAGGAGTTAAGTAATGAAGTTAAACAAACTGTTGTTTCACAAAGGTGTCACCTTTTACACTCTTTATACAGTTTTGCTCTAATAACATCTAAAATTCAGATATAACAAAGCAACTAGAGAACAGAGTTCATACAAAATTATATCATAACCAGTAGTAATACTTTCCAACACATTTACACAGAATGTACTACAATAGATACAACGTAACTTGAGAATAACACCAACTAAAACAACATGAGAGTTGAGGGTAGTCACACGTACTGACCTGGTGAGTTGTTAATAGGGGTGAAAAATTATTGGCATGAGCTTTCAAATAAAAATTTGCTGCATAAAAATATCCTGAAAAAAAAGATTAGAAAACATCTTTCTGTCTAAGTTCAAAAGGTTACAAGGTCAAGATAAAGAAAAAATATTAGATAACATAAAATAACATGGAAATAAATTGATTTCATAGATGAAACAAAGATAAGTTTTAATAGCTAACTTCAACACCTATTTACTGTTGGATTATTAAGTACTTATAACACTAAGTGCTACACTATATACAGTGTCTAACAATATCTCTGATATTATATGTAGAAAAGTGCTACCTAAACTATTTAAAATATTTGTGTATTAGTAACATACGTTTATCACAAATACATGAAACATCTATTAATTACTGTATTAATATCAACACATTGCTTATCAACAAAATACACATACTTTGATGATTTACTTTTGTTTGTCATTTCACATCTCCTAAAACCTGGATATGTTCGGTCTCTGTGTTCATTTCACACATACTACAACCTGGATATGTTCAATCTCTGTATTCATTTCACACATACTACAACATGGACATGTTCAATTTCTGTATTCATTTCACACATACTACAACATGGACATGTTCAATCTCTGTATTCATTTCACACATACTACAACATGGACATGTTCAATCTCTGTATTCATTTCACACATACTACAACATGGACATGTTCAATCTCTGTATTCATTTCACACATACTACAACCTGGATATGTTCAGTCTCTGTATTCATTTCACACATACTACAACATGGACATGTTCAGTCTCTGTATTCATTTCACACATACTACAACATGGACATGTTCAGTCTCTGTATTCATTTCACACATACTACAACATGAATATGTTCAGTCTCTGTATTCATTTCACACATACTACAACATGGACATGTTCAGTCTCTGTATTCATTTCACACATACTAAAACATGGACATGTTCAATCTCTGTATTCATTTCACACATACTACAACATGGACATGTTCAGTCTCTGTATTCATTTCACACATACTACAACATGGACATGTTCAGTCTCTGTATTCATTTCACACATACTACAACATGGATATGTTCAGTCTCTGTATTCATTTCACACATACTACAACCTGGATATGTTCAGTCTCTGTATTCAATTCGCACATACTACAACATGGATATGTTCAGTCTCTGTATTCATTTCACACATTGTACAACCTGGATATGTTCAGTCTCTGTATTCATTTCACACATACTACAACATGGATATGTTCAGTCTCTGTATTCATTTCACACATACTACAATCTGGATATGTTCCTTCTCTGTATTCATTTCACACATACTACAACATGGATATGTTCAGTCTCTGTATTCATTTCACACATACTACAACATGGACATGTTCAGTCTCTGTATTCATTTCACACATACCACAACATGGACATGTTCAGTCTCTGTATTCATTTCACACATACTACAACATGGACATGTTCAATCTCTGTATTACCAGTACTCATGCTTATGAACTACATTTAATAAAAACTTTCACTCTACACAGTAATAAATCAGAAAACCATCTAACATTTCCATGATTAAGAGAAAACCCACTTGTAGAGAAAATTATATATTTAAAAATGGCTGGTATGGGTAGAGAAAGCACTAGTACAGGAGTGAACAACATTTCGAACCTGACAATGACCGAAGAGGTCAAAACGTTGTTTGCTCCTCTGTTAGTGCTTTCTCCATCCATACCAGCCGTTTTTAAATATATAATCATCTAACATTTCATTCAGATGTAATGTACAGCTTTGTTGTTCTTGCTTATACATGCATTAATGAACTGTTCTGTTAGTATTCTCAATAATTAATAATTCTGTATTTCAGTCTACACAAGCACTATTGCCATGAAGAGGAGTCCATATAATCACATTTATAGACTTACATTCAAATGTTCTGAACTACTGCTTGTTTTATAAATGTATAGCAATAAGTTTGATGTCAAATTATAATTCAAATTTCTTAAATTAAAAGTGAATATTGGCATAAAATCCCTAAATAACAATTTATGCATGTTAGTATATTGGATGAAGCTTTGATTCAAAATAGATGTTTGGGATGTCCACATACAGTTTTTAGTTTCTTATGGAAAAGAAATTCAAATTATTGATGCTGACAAGCTAAAATACAAAATAAGAACCTCCTATCTTTTATATTTTCTGAGATATTATTATATTTAGCAAATCAAACAAGGTCACCCTGTTCATGTTTTCAGTAGTATTTCTTAACATATATATTTACTTCTATGACATATTTATTCATATATAGTAATTTATGATTTTTTATTTCAAAATGATATAAAACCTAAAAAAGTAATTGTTTTCTATATTTCTTTATTTACTGTTTTATGTTTAAGAAAAACAATAAGAATTTAAGACTACTTGTAAATAGTAATAAAATATACATACTTATAAAATGCATTATAACTGAAATGTAATTGTATTCTACAAAGCTAAATCAGCTTCACTTTATAAAGGTCAGTTTTATACTACTCAACATGGTAACACAGAGCTGCTACAACCACGTATAACTCCTGTATTGTTAACTAGACACACTAAGAGGTCAATAAAATAAAAATGATAAATATATACACACGTATAATGTTACAAAATCTAAGAAACTTAGGATAAACGTCTGTGTATGTGTGTTATAATCTGTAGTCATTCTATAACAACAAAAATGGAACTTATGTCTATTTCACATTTTTTTATGGTGATTTACAAGGTCGGTCCGAAAAACTAAACCCATACAGAATTAAAACGGAGATAATAACATGTAAAATATAGTGTTTTCTAAAAAAATATTTCATAATTAACTGTAGGTCACAGATAATTCATATGTGGGATATGTCTGATGTATAAACGAATTATTAATCATATAATAAAAATTACTTGCATCTTGGATAGTTAACATTTTAGAAGAAAAATATCTACAAGCAAATCATTAATTACAAAAATATTTAAACTTAATTATAAGATCTGATATTTTGTGTACAAAAGCCTTGCAATGTTTACTGATAATATACAAAATTTTCTTAAGATATATATATATGTGTATATTTTAAAAAGTTACAATATCTGACTCATGATTACTTGGATGGATATTGGCCAGGTGGAATCCACTCAGACCATAGTCAAATAGTTAATAATGTTTAAACCAGCACCAGTAAACTGTTCTATCGTTTCAGTTTGCACCAGTACTAGAACTGTTCTCTCGTTTCAGATTGCACCAGTACCAGTGAACTGTTCTCTCGTTTCAGTTTGCACCAGTGCGAGTGAGCTGTTCTGTCGTTTCAGTTTGCACCAGCACTAGTGAGCTGTTCTGTCGTTTCAGTTTGCACCAGCACTAGTGAGCTGTTCTGTCGTTTCAGTTTGCACCAGCACTAGTGAGCTGTTCTGTCGTTTCAGTTTGCACCAGCACTAGTGAGCTGTTCTGTCGTTTCAGTTTGCACCAGCACTAGTGAGCTGTTCTCTCGTTTCAGTTTGCACCAGCACTAGTGAGCTGTTCCCTCGTTTCAGTTTGCACCAGCGCTAGTGAGCTGTTCTGTCGTTTCAGTTTGCACCAGTGCTAGTGAGCTGTTCTGTCGTTTCAGTTTGCACCAGTGCTAGTGAGCTGTTCTGTCGTTTCAGTTTGCACCAGTGCTAGTGAGCTGTTGTGTCGTTTCAGTTTGCACCAGTGCTAGTGAGCTGTTATATCCTTTCAGTTTGCACCAGTACTAGTGAACTGTTCTATCGTTTCAGTTCGCACCAGTACTAATGAACTGTTCTATCGTTTCAGTTTGCACCAGTACTAGTGAACTGTTCTATCGTTTCAGTTTGCACCAGTACTAGTGAACTGTTCTATCGTTTCAGTTTGCACCAGTCTAGTGAGCTGTTCTCTCGTTTCAGTTTGTGCCAGTCCTAGTGAACTGTTCTCTCGTTTCAGTTTGCGCCAGTCCTAGTGAACTGTTCTCTCGTTTCAGTTTGCACCAGTGCTAGTGAGCTGTTCTGTCGTTTCAGTTTGCACCAGTGCTAGTGAGCTGTTCTGTCGTTTCAGTTTGCACCAGTGCTAGTGAGCTGTTCTGTCGTTTCAGTTTGCACCAGTGCTAGTGAGCTGTTCTGTCGTTTCAGTTTGCACCAGTGCTAGTGAGCTGTTGTGTCGTTTCAGTTTGCACCAGTGCTAGTGAACTGTTATATCCTTTCAGTTTGCACCAGTACTAGTGAACTGTTCTATCGTTTCAGTTCGCACCAGTACTAGTGAACTGTTCTATCGTTTCAGTTTGCACCAGTACTAGTGAACTGTTCTATCGTTTCAGTTTGCACCAGTGCTAGTGAGCTGTTCTCTCGTTTCAGTTTGCGCCAGTCCTAGTGAACTGTTCTCTCGTTTCAGTTTGCGCCAGTCCTAGTGAACTGTTCTGTCGTTTCAGTTTGCACCAGTGCTAGTGAGCTGTTCTGTCGTTTCAGTTTGCACCAGTGCTAGTGAGCTGTTCTGTCGTTTCAGTTTGCACCAGTGCTAGTGAGCTGTTGTGTCGTTTCAGTTTGCACCAGTGCTAGTGAACTGTTCTATCCTTTCAGTTTGCACCAGTACTAGTGAACTGTTCTATTGTTTCAGTTCGCACCAGTACTAGTGAACTGTTCTATCGTTTCAGTTTTCACCAGTACCAGTGAACTGTTCTGTTGTTTCAGTTTGCACCAGTACCAGTGAACTGTTCTGTTGTTTCAGTTTGCACCAGTACTAGTGAACTGTTCTGGTAGTACTGTCTACACAAGTACTAGTGAACTGTTCTGGTAGTACTGTCTACACAAGTACTAGTGAACTGTTCCGGTAGTACTGTCTACACAAGTAATAGTGAACTGTTCTGGTAGTACTGTCTACACCTGTAGTAGTGAACTGTTCTGGTAGTACTGTCTGCACAAGTAGTTGTGAACTGTTCTGGTAGTACTGTCTACACAAGTATTAGTGAACTGTTCTGGTAGTACTGTCTACACCTGTAGGAGTGAACTGTTCTGGTAGTACTGTCTACACCTGTAGTAGTGAACTGTTCTGGTAGTACTGTCTACACAAGTAGTAGTGAAATGTTCTGGTAGTACTGTTTACACAAGTATTAGTGAAATGTTCTGGTAGTACTGTCTACACAAGTAGTAGTGAACTGTTCTGGTAGTACTGTCTACACAAGTAGTAGTGAACTGTTCTGGTAGTACTCTCTACACCTGTAGTAGTGAACTGTTCTGGTAGTACTGTCTACACAAGTACTAGTGAACTGTTCTGGTAGTACTGTCTACACCTGTAGTAGTGAATTGTTCTGGTAGTACTGTCTACACAAGTACTAGTGAACTGTTCTGGTAGTACTGTCTACACCTGTAGTAGTGAACTGTTCTGGTAGTACTGTCTACACAAGTACTAGTGAACTGTTCTGGTAGTACTCGCTACACAAGTACTAGTGAACTGTTCTGGTGGTACTGTCTACACCTGTAGTAGTGAACTGTTCTGGTAGTACTGTCTACACAAGTAGTAGTGAACTGTTCTGGTAGTACTGTCTACACAAGTACTAGTGAACTGTTCTGGTAGTACTGTCTACACCTGTACTAGTGAACTGTTCTGGTAGTACTGTCTGCACAAGTAGTTGTGAACTGTTCTGGTAGTACTGTCTACACAAGTAGTAGTGAACTGTTCTGGTAGTACTGTCTACACCTGTAGTAGTGAACTGTTCTGGTAGTACTGTCTACACAAGTACTAGTGAACTGTTCTGGTAGTACTGTCTACACAAGTAATAGTGAACTGTTCTGGTAGTACTGTCTACACCTGTAGTAGTGAATTGTTCTGGTAGTACTGTCTACACAAGTACTAGTGAACTGTTCTGGTAGTACTGTCTACACCTGTAGTAGTGAACTGTTCTGGTAGTACTGTCTACACAAGTACTAGTGAACTGTTCTGGTAGTACTGTCTACACAAGTACCAGTGAACTGTTCTGGTAGTACTGTCTACACCTGTAGTAGTGAACTGTTCTGCTAGTACTGTCTACACCTGTAGTAGTGAACTGTTCTGCTAGTACTGTCTACACAAGTACTAGTGAACTGTTCTGGTAGTACTATCTACACCTGTAGTAGTGAACTGTTCTGGTAGTACTGTCTACACAAGTACTAGTGAACTGTTCTGGTAGTACTGTCTACACAAGTAGTAGTGAACTGTTCTGGTAGTACTGTCTACACAAGTAGTAGTGAACTGTTCTGGTAGTACTGTCTACACAAGTAGTTGTGAACTGTTCTGGTAGTACTGTCTACACCTGTAGTAGTGAACTGTTCTGGTAGTACTGTCTACACAAGTAGTAGTGAAGTGTTCTGGTAGTACTGTCTACACAAGTAGTAGTGAACTGTTCTGGTAGTACTGTCTACACCAGTACTAGTGAACTGTTCTGGTAGTACTGTCTACACAATAGTGAACTGTTCTGGTAGTACTGTTTACACAAGTATTAGTGAACTGTTCTGGTAGTACTGTCTACACAAGTAGTAGTGAACTGTTCTGGTAGTACTGTCTACACAAGTAGTAGTGAACTGTTCTGGTAGTACTGTCTACACAAGTAGTAGTGAACTGTTCTGGTAGTACTGTCTACACAAGTAGTAGTGAACTGTTCTGGTAGTACTGTCTACACCTGTAGTAGTGAACTGTTCTGGTAGTACTGTCTACACAAGTAGTAGTGAACTATTCTGGTAGTACTGTCTACACAAGTAGTAGTGAACTGTTCTGGTAGTACTGTCTACACAAGTAGTAGTGAACTGTTCTGGTAGTACTGTCTACACAAGTAGTAGTGAACTGTTCTGGTAGTACTGTCTACACAAGTAGTAGTGAACTATTCTGGTAGTACTGTCTACACAAGTAGTAGTGAACTGTTCTGGTAGTACTGTCTACACAAGTAGTAGTGAACTGTTCTGGTAGTACTGTCTACACAAGTAGTAGTGAACTGTTCTGGTAGTACTGTCTACACAAGTAGTAGTGAACTGTTCTGGTTGTACTGTCTACACCAGTACTAGTGAACTGTTCTGGTAGTACTGTCTACACCTGTAGTAGTGAACTGTTCTAGTAGTACTGTCTACACCAGTACTAGTGAACTGTTCTGGTAGTACTGTCTACACCTGTAGTAGTGAACTGTTCTGGTAGTACTGTCTACACAAGTAGTAGTGAACTGTTCTGGTAGTACTGTGTACACAAGTAGTAGTGAACTGTTCTGGTAGTACTGTCTACACAAGTAGTAGTGAACTGTTCTGGTAGTACTGTCTACACAAGTAGTAGTGAACTGTTCTGGTAGTACTGTCTACACCTGTAGTAGTGAACTGTTCTGGTAGTACTGTCTACACAAGTAGTAGTGAACTGTTCTGGTAGTACTGTCTACACAAGTAGTAGTGAACTGTTCTGGTAGTACTGTCTACACAAGTAGTAGTGAACTGTTCTGGTAGTACTGTCTACAGAAGTAATAGTGAACTGTTCTGGTAGTACTGTCTACACCTGTAGTAGTAAACTGTTCTGGTAGTACTGTCTGCACAAGTAGTTGTGAACTGTTCTGGTAGTACTGTCTACACAAGTAGTAGTGAACTGTTCTGGTAGTACTGTCTGCACAAGTAGTAGTGAACTGTTCTGGTAGTACTCTCTACACCTGTAGTAGTGAACTGTTCTGGTAGTACTGTCTACACAAGTAGTAGTGAACTGTTCTGGTAGTACTGTCTACACCTGTAGTAGTGAACTGTTCTGGTAGTACTGTCTACACAAGTAGTAGTGAACTGTTCTGGTAGTACTGTCTACACCTGTAGTAGTGAACTGTTCTGGTAGTACTGTCTACACAAGTAGTAGTGAACTGTTCTGGTAGTACTGTCTACACAAGTAGTAGTGAACTGTTCTGGTAGTACTGTCTACACCTGTAGTAGTGAACTGTTCTGGTAGTACTGTCTACACCTGTAGTAGTGAACTGTTCTGGTAGTACTGTCTACACAAGTAGTAGTGAACTGTTCTGGTAGTACTGTTTACACAAGTAGTAGTGAACTGTTCTGGTAGTACTGTCTACACCTGTAGTAGTGAACTGTTCTGGTAGTACTGTCTACACAAGTAGTAGTGAACTGTTCTGGTAGTACTGTCTACACCAGTACTAGTGAACTGTTCTGGTAGTACTGTCTACACAAGTAGTAGTGAACTGTTCTGGTAGTACTGTCTACACAAGTAATAGTGAACTGTTCTGGTAGTACTGTCTACACCTGTAGTAGTGAACTGTTCTGGTAGTACTGTCTACACAAGTAGTAGTGAACTGTTCTGGTAGTACTGTCTACACAAGTAGTAGTGAACTGTTCTGGTAGTACTGTCTACACAAGTAGTAGTGAACTGTTCTGGTAGTACTGTCTACACAAGTAGTAGTGAACTGTTCTGGTAGTACTGTCTACACCTGTAGTAGTGAACTGTTCTGGTAGTACTGTCTACACAAGTAGTAGTGAACTGTTCTGGTAGTACTGTCTACACCTGTAGTAGTGAACTGTTCTGGTAGTACTGTCTACACAAGTAGTAGTGAACTGTTCTGGTAGTACTGTCTACACAAGTAGTAGTGAACTGTTCTGGTAGTACTGTCTACACAAGTAGTAGTGAACTGTTCTGGTAGTACTGTCTACACCAGTACTAGTGAACTGTTCTGGTAGTACTGTCTACACCAGTACTAGTGAACTGTTCTGGTAGTACTGTCTACACAATAGTGAACTGTTCTTGTAGTACTGTTTACAGAAGTAGTAGTGAACTGTTTTGGTAGTACTGTCTACACAAGTAGTAGTGAAATGTTCTGGTAGTACTGTCTACACCTGTAGTAGTGAACTGTTCTGGTAGTACTGTCTACACCTGTAGTAGTGAACTGTTCTGGTAGTACTGTCTACACCTGTAGTAGTGAACTGTTCTGGTAGTACTGTCTACACAAGTAGTAGTGAACTGTTCTGGTAGTACTGTCTACACCTGTAGTAGTGAACTGTTCTGGTAGTACTGTCTACACAAGTAGTAGTGAACTGTTCTGGTAGTACTGTCTACACAAGTACTAGTGAACTGTTCTGGTAGTACTGTCTACACAAGTACTAGTGAACTGTTCTGGTAGTACTGTCTACACAAGTACTAGTGAACTGTTCTTTCGTTTGAGTTTGCACCAGTACCAGTCAACTGTTCTGTTGTTTCAGTTTGCACCAGTACTAGTGAACTGTTCTGGTAGTACTGTCTACACAAGTACTAGTGAACTGTTCTGGTAGTACTGTCTACAGAAGTACAGGTGAACTGTTCTGGTAGTACTGTCTACACAAGTACTAGTGAACTGTTCTGGTAGTACTGTCTACACAAGTACTAGTGAACTGTTCTGGTAGTACTGTCTACACCTGTAGTAGTGAACTGTTCTGGTAGTACTGTCTACACAAGTAGTAGTGAACTGTTCTGGTAGTACTGTCTACATAAGTACTCCTTGGATATTTTAAATTGAATGTTTTGTTTTTATAAATGTTGATGAATTATTCTTCTATTTGAGGTTTTCCACTACTACTGTAGAGTTCTGTTATCTTAGTGTTCACAAGTACTTTAGTTTTCTTCTTTTAATCTGAAACAAGTAAATTCAGCAGCTCTATTAGTGAAATGTAATAAATGTTTGATGAACACATCCAAGTTTTGCTAGTCTGTTAATCTTATATTAGTACTAATGAAAGCTAAATTGGCTTTTTGAAACAAGATGTTACTATTAGATACTTGAACAAAGAGCAATAAACAGGATGTTGTTTAAATCTAAAGAAACAGAAGCCTTTCTGAGCTCAGTTCATATATCCTGAGTGACATTAAACACTTCATTATATCTCAGCATTATTGTTATTTCTAATAAATTGACTAAGTTGTCTATGGCCCCATCTGGAGGTAATATTACTAACTAATTCATGCTATCCTATTAATTCCACTGTTTTTTCCTAAAAAACAACACTTGTAAGAACAAGTAACTCTTCAAATGCATAAATTTTTTCCTGTAACAAACCTTAAAGAACTTATGATCTTCATCATACTTTATCACTGTTATCTGGTGAAAACATACAACTAGCAACAGTTATCTGAATATGTTACAAAACATGGTAACATCTTTCCTGGGATACAATTCATCAATCATTTAAACTAATTTCAAGCCCATACATTGATCCCGTTCTATTACAACATTTTGGTAACAGATGAAAACTGTCCACAACCTACTGTTACTACTTTACAATTACTTTTTATACAACAAAATGTCATATATACCTATAACAGAAACTTAACATTATCATGCTAGAATATTTCCTCAATTCCTTCATAGAAATAAGCAACAATTTGTGAAAACTTACAAAAAACAAACACCTTGAAACACATAACACCTCAAAAACAAAGATTAATTTATGTTGATTAAAATATTCTTATTAATGAATAGTTTAAATCAGCATCAGGCCATTTGTGAGATAATTCTGTAAGTGGTACTCTTTACATGCATGCACTTTGCAACAAATTCCCATACTTAAAGCTACTGATTTATAAATTACATACTAATTGGAGTATGACTCATGAAACAGTTGCATATGTGAGAAAATACAAAAAATGAAGCATTAATAGCTTCTAATTATCTGTTTAAACTGTGAATATTAATTGTACCTTCAAAATTAAAATAACTTGCTCCAAATCTCATGTTACAGTTTTAAATTTACAGTTTCCAACTAATATTACCCAACTTTGTATGAACTGTAACAGAACAGCACCTCCCCAAATATTTTCAAAGGCGTCTTGAACATAAGTAATCCTATTTATCTGAAAATCTGTTTCAACCAGTCCTGCTTACTACATATATCTTTTCTGCCAAACTTTGAACTGCAACTAAGCCTTCTTTGACCCTAGGTTTGAGAACTACTGTGGTACAACAAAGAGATTTATGATGTAACTGAACTACAAAAAAATATCAAAACATTTATATTTCAGAAAAGAATGTCAGTGTTTTGTAGTATGTCAAATATTGTTTCATCTGCTGAAGCACGGTGATGTACTTTTATTATTATCACGTTCAAAATGCTGCAAACTAAAGACCCAGAAACAATCTTTAGTCAGAAGCCTTAATATCACACATGTATTACTATCACTCCTGTCATTTTCTTTGTTATCTACCACCAAGATGCACATCAATATAAACACATTCTTTCACCACTACTGAAAGTTTCAGGCACTTAAAACAGGAATCTATACAATCACCCCTTTATTTGTATAACATAAGCCTGGAGGTACCTTTTACCCATCTACATAATTTAAGCATGAATTAGCTTTACTGGTTAGAGGAAACATTCCATGATTTGAAACACATCATTAGTATGATACTACATGAGATAAGGTTTTATATTATTTTATTTTCATGTAGAGTTTCCAACATCACTTCAGTTTCTCCATAGCTACCCATGACAGACTTGAGTTTAAGTGAGGTAGTTTTCTCGCTGTTGTGTGATGGGAAGAGGCTGCACTGGACTCCAGTCTTCGTTGTCATCTTCATCTTCTTCCTTTTTCTGCTGTATTGTTTCAGGATCAAGACGTTCCAGGGTTGCTATCACTGCATTAAATCAAAAAGAACTATTACTAAGAACTTGTGAGCAAAAGTAAAGAAGACGTTGAAGTAATACGTCAACATAAAACTACAGGCCATGTTTTAAGTCCAGAGCTTTTCATATAATATTTTAATTATGAACAAAGTGTTGCCTCATGGAATATGATTCAGAATATTTTGAGAACATCACGTACAGAAATCCACATAATTATAATTAAATTAAGACTAACTGGACTTCCTTACTTAGCATTTCTTTGTTGAAGTATTTGAAAAATAATTAAAATCTCAAAAACCTTAAAATGTCAAAAGTAACAAGAAAAAAGAAGGTTGGTTATGGATGCCAATTACATTAGAAACAACAAATCCTTTGGACAAAGACATTACAGATTACTTCTGTATACCATCTCCTGAGCCGAAGATGGCTTGTGGTATTTAACTCTAAATATCATTGCTTGCAAACTTTCTCATCCAGAGGATAATTCTCAGAAGAATATTGGAGTCCATAAGTTACCTTCTTTGATCATGAAAACAAATTTTAATCATGTGTGAAAGACTATCATAAGCAACAAACGTGAATCAAACCTTATTATAGGAACTTTGGTTGTTCTTGTCTAAAGCCATGAGCTGTAAAAGAAAAGTTAACTATAAACATAAGATAAAGCATGCAAAAAGAAACTCTTTGTCCCTCATTAATACAAAATAAAGTAAAACATGCAGTTCGAGTTACATGCAATACAATTCTTTTCATTCAAAGAAAACGTTTAATTAAAAATCACATAAAAATATTCAAAAGTTCTCTATTCTAAATTATTAATGCAAATACCCATGCAACTCATTTTGGTTTGTTTTTCTTTCATTCTGTTTAATATTTTGCATCTTTATTTTATGTAACCATTACATAAACTGTTAATACATGCTTACCACTACTTCAAACATATCAAACCATGTAACCATTACATAAACTGGTAATAAATGTTTACCACTACTTCAGGCATATCAAAATATGTAATCATTACATAAACTTGTAAAATATTTTTACCACTACTTCAAACATATCAAAACATGTAACCATTACATGAACTGGTAATATATTTTTACCACTACTTCAAGCATATCAAAATATGTAACCATTACATAAACTGGTAATAAATGTTTACCACTACTTCAGGCATATCAAAATATGTAATCATTACATAAACTTGTAAAATATTTTTACCACTACTTCAAACATATCAAAACATGTAACCATTACATGAACTGGTAATATATTTTTACCACTACTTCAAGCATATCAAAATATGTAACCATTACATAAACTTGTAAAATATTTTAACCACTACTTCAAACATATCAAAACATGTAACCATTACATGAACTGGTAATATATGTTTACCACTACTTCAAACATATCAATACAATAAAAAACTGTATCCAAAACCAAAGTGGATGGTTATTCAAGTCTATCATGTCCAAATATTCAGAATCATAAAGTATGATATATTAACTCTCCATACATGAATTCAGTTATTTCAACCATCAAACTATAAAGTTTAATACTGTTTACGTAAAGATTAGAAGTCTGCTGAAAACAAAAATCCCATGTTTTAATAAAGTATTTTTACTAAAGATTTGACTGTGAAATTAAAGCTCGTCTGATTCAGTGGTCATTTTTCATATTAAGAACAAAAATAATTTTTATATTCATATTACAGTTTTCATATACATAGCCTCTATACAGGTTCTTAAACAAATATCAAAAGTTTTTCAGCCATTTTAGTATATTGTCTCTACTCTAACACTAATTATAATGAAATCATCTGTAGCTAAAAGCCGAAACATATAAAGTTAAATAAAAAGTATGTTTATTTGTATAATGACTCCATATTGCAACACATATTACAATTATTTACCCTAAAACCTAGTCTTTTAATCTTTTACTGCTACTTTTATTTAACTTGATTGCTCTCTGCATTGTATCTAAGGAAACTAGTACAATAAATCAGTAAATCACCTGACTAGAGCACAATGTAAGTTACAGTAGCATAAAAAGTAGGGTTAAGTGTCATTGACAGTCAAAAGCAAAAAAAAGGAATAAGGCACAGATAAGTACTATATTTATTGTTTTTAATATTCATTCTCTATTTGCTATTATAAAATAAATTAACTGTACAAATAGGGACTCCTTCAGGTAACTTAGGGTTAGATTAGGTCAAATTAATAAAAATAAAACTATTTAACAAAGCATATATGTAAAAATGACTCGTTTGGGTTGGGAAAGTTTTTACATATATATTTCTCTACAAGTGGGTTTTCTCGACATCACTGATTATTATTTCACAAAGCATTTATGCAAACAACCTGTGAGTAATGTAATTTGACAGTAATATGAGCTACACATTTCCCAAGTGATTTATAACAATGTGAATAATATTTATATACAGTTTAAAGAGCAATAAAACAACAATATATATATACTGTTATGAGTTTAAAAAACAAATTAATTAGAAAATAGTTCATCTGAAAGGTTCCTATCAGATTTCATCTACCTTTAAAAGAGTTAATTTGAAAACAATGTTTTGATCTCTTGGAACAAAATATTTATAAAACTGTTTGAACCTTTGCTCTGCTGCACTTACATTGTTGTACATACAGATATACATAATATTTGATACTAAAAGAACACATACTTGTTTACTTCATTTACGACGTTCATTAAAAGCATCTCAACAACATTTCTTCATTGAATAATGACCTTAACATCCAATCTCTACTTAGTTTATCTTCTTTCTGTATCTCAGAACAGCTGGTATGGGTATTAACACTTTTATTGATAAAGAGAGAACAACGTTTTGACCTTCTCAGGTCATCTTCAGGTGGTCTAGGAAGGTTGAAATGTTGTTCTCTTTTTAACAATTTTATAATACCATGAAACATATCAGTTCTCATCTTGATTTTGTTTACCTAATAGCCTAGCTTCACAAAATATATACTACTGTCAAATACTGTGTATGTTAGCTCAATGAAAGAAAACAAGAGACCACACTCTTAGAAAAAAATATTTCCATACTTATAAACTACAACAAAAACAAGATTCTTGATAAAGAGAAACCTACTTGAAATAAAAATGTATCTCAGAATGGCTGGTATGTGATACATAATTATTTACATAGTGGATTTTAGACTTGAATGGTTTTAGTGTTTTGCCTTATAAATTAGTTGACCCTAATGTATTGGTAATCTTACTTGCTACAACTTTACTCTTCTCCATGACTTCCTTAGCTATAGTATGGTTAAGAGCTAATAGACGGGCCCTTCTTTTCTTTTCTTCATCCATTTTTTTCTTCATTGTTTCTGATAAAGACGATTTTTCAAATCTGTAAAGAAATTCCGAGAGCAAGCTTTATATGGTAATTCATAGATATTTTTCGATGTAACACTTTTATCACTTGCTGAAACATTTTTACTTCTAAAGTTATAAGGAAAATGTATTCATCATTACTTTTAACGAAATATCAAAATTAATAAAGATATAAAAATTCAGATACTAATACAATAACTATGGCAAGCAGAAGTTAACATTTCTTACACCAAAAGTACATTTCTGACAGGTACTTACCTATACTCACCTAAAGCTATGTCAATTCTGGTTTGTCTTCTAAGCATTGCTAAGACTTTTCTTTGCTAATAGAGCACCTCTCTTTTATATTCCATCAGTTTTGTGCCATTTGAGATCATTTGTTGCTCATGTGACTACCCTCCACCAATCACATTTTACCATTTATATTATCAAAGCTAGCTTCCTCTACTATTCCACCACAATCCTCACTTTCAAGAACTGGCAGGTACAAACAAGAAACACTGGCATATCAGTGGGAAGTGTGTGTGAGGAGGTATATGTATCAGAAATACATTCAGCATAAGAAACTGTTAACTTAAAAAACAGTCTTCCCACCTCTCATCCAAAGCTAGAATCCCACATTACATAGGTGGAAAGGCTGCTGAAGGTGCCTCAATATTCAATCAAGTGGAAAGAGAATGCACTGAAAAGGAAGCACACCTGTATGGTGGAGCACTACTTCTGGAACAGGTATGTTCTTTGTTCAGTAATCAACATAGCAATACAGAGAATGTGAAACAGAACAGGCAGGTACAAATGTATTCAGGAAAGAGACATAAAGCACCAAATCAGCTAAATAACTATGACTTGAAACAGCACAGCACGGACAAACATGAAAGGTCTACCGTGTGAGTGACCACAAGCCCGAATAAATATCTGTCAATGGTAGTGTGCCTTGGGTTACATCGGAGTACATCAAGTGCAGCCTATCCAATGGAAACACCTTGTATAACAAACTGTAGTTAGCAAGTGCACTGCTCTTGGCCAAAACAAGACTTAGGGGAAGCATCTTGGATACATATATTTATACAAAAAACAATAAGAGGTGTAAGTGTGATTGTGAGGTTCTTCAGGACCAGACTGTTGTAAACATGTCATCTACATATGTAGCAAGACGTAGTACTCAACATAGTGATAGTGAGCCATAGTATGAGTGACAGAAAAAAATGAAATAATCAGATGTGGTCAGGGCTAAAGGACCATGAATCATACATGAATAGGTCAGGTGTGGTCTGCCCTGGAAAAAGTCACAAAGGGGATGCACATTGGGATATGCTGAATTTTGTCAAATGCAGTCCATCTAGGTAAAAACACCCAGTGGAACACAGGGGAAATGCTTTGGATAAGTGTTGTCTGTATGAGCAAAAGCATCCAGGGGAAGCATCTTGGGATACATCAGGTTATGCCAAGAGCAGTCCACCTGGGGAAAGAACAATATAGAGATCAACAAGTGCAGTCTGCCTGGGCAACATCAAGAGAGAAGTACTCTGGACAAAGAAAATTAGGTGAGGTGCAGTCTACCAAGAAAAAAACATCCACAAGAAGTGCCTTGGGTTGCAACAGATTCTACCAAGTACAGACCATCAAACAGTAAACGTCCAGTGGAAGCACCTTGCATAAAAATTATAATCAACAAGTGAGGTCTGACAAGGGCAAGATCATCCACAGATCCCTTGGATCCTGTTATTATATAATCATTGTTCAGTATAGAAATGAGTATAACAACAATGGCTCTTTTCTCACGTAGTATAGATGTGTAAAGTTTGATGTTTCTGTTAATAAAAAGAAATTTAATTAATTAATAATTACATGTAAGACTATTTACCATGACAAGAATATATTATATATTTTATAAGCTCACATTGCAGTTACAAAGAAAGACATTTATTGAAAGACTAAAATATTTACGTTGTGCTTTCCGATAGCATCTTCCTTATATTTTCTGCTTTGAGGTCTCTCTTAAGTTTTTCTGCAACTGACAACGTTTCTGGCTCATCTTCTATGTAACGTTCAGGAATGTCAATTTTTTGAGGAAGACCAAGCTGGAAAAAGTTTTATTTAAAACCAGAAACTATAAACAAACTCTAAAGCCACAAACCTTACATTTAATCAGTTTTATTATACTTTTGACACAACCACAGCTGTAAGACAGATAAATTTACATTGGATGGTTAACAGCAAGAAGAGAAAAACAGGCAATGTTAACAGAAAAACAATTCCTGCCCATTCTCAAAACAATTCCTGCTCATTCTCACACTAGTGTGACAGCTCAAAGACATTTCTTTTATAAAACCTTGAAATGTGACCTTGCTTTCTGTGTAAAATAGTCTTTTTATTATTACTTTATAGACAATGACATAGATAACTATAAAATAAACATTAAATAGAAAATTTATAAAAATATACATCACTATTAGGTAGCCCATCAAACACTGTACACCCATTACATCATCAATATACCACTAACACATTATTAATACTGATATACAATTCCCAGCTAATCAGTTGTTGATATACCACTACTACTTTAAGAAAAAATGTAGATATATCTCTACCAGTTCAAAAAACAGTGTTAATATGTCATTACCAGTTCATCAAACAAAACAGGTGTACAATACATAGCCCACAAAACACTATGTGCACACACACTGCCACTTCATAAAATACATACATTATTACCTCATTAACATACCACTAACATATTGTTAAACAATACTTAATACATTATTACCTCATTAACATACCACTAACATATTGTTAAACAATACTTAATACATTATTACCTCATTAACATACTACTAACATATTGTTAAACAATACTTACATGCATTATTACCTCATTAACATACTACTAACATATTGTTAAACAATACTTACATACATTATTACCTCATTAACATACTACTAACATATTGTTAAACAATACTAACATACATTATTACCTCATTAACATACCACTAACATATTGTTAAACAATACTTAATACATTATTACCTCATTAACATACTACTAACATATTGTTAAACAATACTAACATACATTATTACCTCATCAACATACTACTAATATATTGTTAAACAATACTAACATACATTATTACCTCATTAACATACTACTAACATATTGTTAAACAATACTAACATACATTATTACCTCATCAACATACCACTAACATATTGTTAAACAATACTTACATACATTATTACCTCATCAACATACCACTAACATATTGTTAAACAAAACTTAATACATTATTACCTCATTAACATACTACTAACATATTGTTAAACAATACTAACATACATTATTACCTCATCAACATACCACTAACATATTGTTAAACAATACTAACATACATTATTACTTCATTAACATACTACTAACATATTGTTAAACAATACTTACATACATTACTACCTCATTAAACTACACATCTAGTTCACCAAAGCATGTAGTTAGACGTCTAGTTTAACAATACTGATATACATTACTACCTCATTAACATACCACTAACATATTGTTAAACAATACTTACATACATTACTACCTCATTAAACTACACATCTAGTTCACCAAAGCATGTAGTTAGACGTCTAGTTTAACAATACTGATATACATTACTACCTCATTAACATACCACTAACATATTGTTAAACAATACTGACATACATTATTACCTCATTAAACTACACATCTAGTTCAGGAAAGCATGTAGTTAGATGTCTAGTTTAACAATACTGATATACATTACTACTTCATCAACATACCACTAACATATTGTTAAACAATACTTACATACATTACTACCTCATTAAACTACACATCTAGTTCACCAAAGCATGTAGTTAGATGTCTAGTTTAACAATACTGATATACATTACTACCTCATTAACATACCACTAACATATTGTTAAACAATACTGACATACATTACAACTTCATCAACATACCACTAACATACACTGATGGCCAAAATCTTAAGGCAAATGATCATAAAGAAAAAATATGCATTTTGCATTGTTAGACTCAACCACTTATTTGAGTAGAGCTTCGAAAAATGAAAATAAGAAAAGATAAAATAAAAATAAAAAAATTTTAGTATTTAATAGGGAAATGTGAACACTATGAAATTAGCCAAAATACTAGCTGGTCAAAAGTTTAAGACTACACTGAAACCAAGTGTTAATTGGTAAACACGTAACGAAATTTAGTTATCTGTGTTCAAGCATCAGTGTTGTTAACACCTCCCACTGACATCTCCTGTGTTACATTGGGTAAAAACATGGCAAAGGCGAAGAAGTTGACAGAGTTTGAACGTAGCAGAATTGTCGAACTGCAAAAGCAAGGTCTCTCTCAACGTGCCATCGCTGGTGAGATTGGGCGTAGTAAAACTGCTGTTGCAAATCTCGTAAAAGACTCTGAGGGATAAGGAATGAGAATTTGAAGTGGTCAGCCCAAAAAACATTTGCCGGCAAGACACCAGCTGATCGTCGAACCAGATTAAGGCCCTTACAGAAGCATAATGCAGCTCAAGAACAGTAAGATGGCATCTACAAAAGAAAGGTGCTAAAACCCGTAAACGTCTTCAAAGGCCACGTCTCCTTCCACACCATGAAACAGTTCAGTTAAACTTTGCTGAGAAGCACCAAACATGGGACATAGAAAAGTGGATGAAGGTTTTGTTCTCTGATGAGAAAAAATTTAACCTGGATGGTCAAGATGTCTTCCAACGTTACTGGCATATTAAGGATATCTCACCGGAGATGTTTGCTATATGACATAGTGGAGGAGGTTCAATCATGATCTGGGGTGCTTTCTCCTTCCATGGAACAATGGAGCTTCAGGTTTTACAGGGTCATCAAATAGCAGCTGGCTACATTGGCATGTTGGAGAGAGCATCCTTATTGACTGAAGGCCCTTGCTTGTGTGGAAATGACTGGGTCTTTCAGCAGGACAACACTGCAATCCACAATGCCCACAGGACAAAGGACTTTTTCATGGCAAATAACATGATTCTTTTGGACCTTCCAGCGTGTTCGCCTGAACTGAACCCCATTGAAAATGTTTCGGGGTGGATGGGAAGGGAAGTCTATAGAAATGGACATCAATTCCAAACAGTGAGTGATCTTCGTGAAGCCATCTTCACCACCTGGAATAACATTCCAGCCAGCCTTCTGCAAATGCTTATATCGACCATTCCAAAGCAAATGTTTGAAGTTATTCACTATGAAAACCGTGCAACACACTGCTTAGCATTTTCAACCCTGTTTAGGCCTTCTTTTTGGTATGGTATTAGACTTTTGACCAGCTAGTATTTAGGCTAATTTCATAGTGTTCACATATTCTCTATTAAATGCTATTTTATTTTCCCTTTTCTTATTTTCATCTTTCAAAGCTCTACTCAAATGAGTGGTTGAGTCTGACAATGCAAAATGCATATTTTTTCTTTATGTTTATTGGCCTTAAGATTTTGGCCAGCAGTGTATTGTTAAACAACACTGACATACAGTACTACCTTATCAATATACCACTAACATATTATTAAAGTATACTGATATACATTACTACTAACATATTGTTAAACAATACTGACATGTATTACTACCTCATCAACATACCACTAATGTATTTTAAACAATACTTACATACATCACTACCTCATCAACATATCACTAACATATTGTTAAACAATACTGGCATAGATTATTACCTCATCAACATATCACTAACATATTGTTAAACAATACTGGCATAGATTACCACCTCACCAAAGCATGTAGCTACACATCTAGTTCACCAATGCACATAGCTATACATCTAGGTCACAAAAGCATGTAGGTATACATCTAGTTCACCAAAGCATGAAGCTAGACATCTAATTCACCAAAGCATGTAGTTACACATCTAGGTCTCAAAAGCATTTAGCTTGACATCTAGTTCACCAAAGCATGTAACTAAACATCTATTTCACCAAATAATGTAGCTCTACATCTAATCTGTCAAAGAAATTAGATTTACACCTAACTCACCAAAGAGCATAAATTACAAAGTTCACAGATAGGGTCTGGCACAAATTTGAGCTTGTGACAAGAAAGTCACAAAAATAGATTGATAGTTATTTTCATATAACTTAGCTATCATTTGTAGTTTTTTGAACCACTTTCTTACATTAGAAGTAAAACACAGCAAAAAGTGTGTATATATTAATCAAATATTCATTTTAAAAATAGTCTTTTATCAGTACAGGAATAAAATATAAAACCAATATATCTCATACACAATTGCTAAGTGTCCACATGTATATACTTCTCTTTGACTGGTTTCCACAAAATGTAATATGCTGTAATAATTACATGCATACAAAACGCCAGAGACCTTGATATATATATATACACACACAACATTAATTCACAGTTTGTACACATTCATACAACACAATGACATCATATACTCAGAACTACAAGTAATAAGTATTTTTCACTCTAGTTGTCAAAGGTAGTTATCTTTAAGTTATTAATATTTATCTATAGTTATTTGCTACAAAACATAATTATCTTCCATTTCACAGAATCAGTAATTACAATAAAAAAATAATTTATTTATCTGGAGAAGGTCTTAAGCTATTCATTTATGATAAGAGATTCTCAGTATATTTCAGATATAAATATAAAACTTAATTTATATATCGTTAATGAGAAATTACTTCAGTTGTGAATACTGATGTAAACCATTTTACCTGGGAGATCAAATAATATGGTCTTTGCAGCACTTCTAATGAGCAACAAAAATTAGAGAAATGGTTATTATTAAAATATCTCACTTTATAGCAATGCCACTTATTATAATTCAAAATTTAAAATTCTAATTACAAATAAAGCTATGCAATATTACATATTAAGGTACATTTTCATAAGAACAAATTACTATAAAACTTACTTCTCTATCAATAAGTTTTTCATCAAATATTTCAGATCTTCTGATTGTGCTACGTACAATATCAGGTGTACTCGCTGTGCGTGAATAACGGTCCATGTGACAATGACGTGAAGAATGACCAAACTTAAAAACAGATTTAAAAATATGAATGAAATCAAAACAAATTCAAGAAAGCATACTAATATCAATGAACTTGCAATTATGTAAGAATGGAAAGTACTAGTTTCCAGAAAATAAAATAACAGTGTACATGGTCATAGTTATTACATGTTCATTCAAACTTTTATCACATGAGCTTGCTGTTTTGTGACAGATGTTGAATTTAGTAGCGTGAGCTTTTTAAATTAATAAAACAGAGAGTCCCTAGTTCAAGGCCACATACCTTAACAGCATAATTATTTGTAGTTACATTACAGACACCAAAATTATGAATCAACATTAAATAAAACAGAACAGTTCTTTAAAAAAACTGACCAATACATCAGGTGGTCAAACAAGGAAGTTCACAAAGCTTAATATCAAGTAAAGTGTGGTGAACACTTCACTATTACATGATCAAGCAGTACCTGGGATCAAATATAAATT
Organism: Tachypleus tridentatus; assembly: GCF_004210375.1. Classification (NCBI taxonomy): domain Eukaryota; kingdom Metazoa; phylum Arthropoda; class Merostomata; order Xiphosura; family Limulidae; genus Tachypleus; species Tachypleus tridentatus. The sequence continues at coordinate 4,776,726 of NC_134825.1, read as the reverse complement.
TTTTATATATATTCTGATTACACCTGCTATAGTTTAGATTTATGTTATGACATGTAATTCATCATTCTCAGGAATGACTGGTTGTGACCAAACACACAATTTATACTACATAAAGTAACAAAATCAACCTTAGTTATAATATTAATCTCATTTCTTAGAGATCACGTGTCACAGACAAACTGTGATCCAATTACAAGCTACACTATGTCATGTGATCAAATCTTTCACACTTCCAGCATTTAACTCACCATTCTGGGAGATGACTGGTCAACTAGTGGTTGGGATCCAGTACCTGTAATTGTATGATGTCTCCTTTTTGGTTTCCTATGTGCCTGTACATAATGTCTTGGGCTCATCTGAGGGCGAGAATTAGTTGACTTGCGCTCTGTGGAAGACGTGGAAAGAGAAGTAGAGACCCCTCCAAACAATCGTTCATGGGCACTTAAGGTCTTCCTATGGGTCTGTATAAAGTATATTTTAAGTCAAACTCACAGAATATTTAATTTTTGTATACAACATATTTTATACAGTAAGTCATTTATCCCACTATTTTAGTTTTTCATTTATAACTTGTCCCACTATTTTAGTTTTTCATTTATAACTTGTCCCACCGTTGAGCTAAGCTTATATATTTTTTTAAATATATATTTAGACTTAGTATCACTTACAGCAAAAATACCTGGTTTGGTAATAAGTCAATGGTTTGAAAAGTGTAGATTTCAGGTAAGAAGCATAAGGCTTTTACTGAGACACAGATTATACAAAGTTTAAAATATATTTTTATAACAAAAGAAAAACAAAATGAAGTGATTTCAGACATCTAAATATGATGAAAACAAAGAACTTTTAGATAAATCTTATTGCTTACTTGGACTGTGTGGATTGGTGAAAAAAGGGAAGTGGGTCGATGTGGAACAGGAGTCTCACCTTGAATAAATTAGTCATGTGGTTGAAGAATCATAAAAACAAGCATTATCAATGATAATTTATTTCTGCCAAAAGTTATCATTTCCATGAATTAAATTCTAGAGTGTTTACAAGTTATATATATATATAAGTAGTCAAGAAGGCTAGGCACACACAAAACCACTTATCAGAACTGTGGGTAAAATCTAATATATATAAATAGTCAAGAAGGCTAGGCACACACAAAACCACTTATTAGAACTGTGGGTCAAATCTAATACATATAAGTAGTCAAGAAGGCTAGGCACACACAAAACCACTTACCAGAACTGTGGGTAAAATCTAATATACATATAAGGCTAGGCACATACAAAACTACTTATCAGAACTGTGAGTAAAATCTAATACATATAAGTAGTCAAGAAGGCTAGGCACACACAAAACCACTTACCAGAACTGTGGGTAAAATCTAATATATATAAATAGTCAAGAAGACTAGGCACACACAGAACCACTTATCAGAACTGTGAGTAAAATCTAATACATATAAGTAGTCAAGAAGGCTAGGCACACACAAAACCACTTACCAGAACTGTGGGTAAAATCTAATATACATATAAGGCTAGGCACACACAAAACTACTTACCAGAATAAATGAACCTTATACTAAAGTAATACTTAAGTATTTAAAGACATGTGGTTTTCAAATTTATAAAATGTGAAATATGTTGGAACAGTAATAATATAAAATTGTGTATCAATTAAGATGTCTTTATGACAACAGACATTAAAACAAAGAATATATCAGTTCTAACTTTAAAGTTCACAAGTCTATACTTCCTAATAAAGAACATTCTTTTAAAATACAAGAACTAATCACAAACAAAGACAGATGTATAAATGGTGTCATAACTACTGATTGATTTTCATAGAAGAGAGGTTTGCTGTAAATGTGTTAAGTAACATACCTCTCCCCCTCAAACATACCCCTCCCCCTCAAACATACCTCTCCCCCTCACAGACAACAGTTTCAATTACTTTGTACTACTGAGTCTTGAGAAATTTCTGTTAGTCTAATTTTAAAATTTTAATAAACCTGTAACATCCTATGATTTGAGCGCATCTTATATCATGGCATTTCAGCCCGTATTCCTTTCAAGTTAGTACAGCAAAAGTATGGATATTAAGATTTCTGACAGGCATATTAATAAATATCTAGCCATGGTACGCAACAGGCATTTCTTCACACATCAAGTTCTAAGGTTTGGTGTTTAAAAATGATTTATAACACAAAATTTATGCTGTCTCTGGGAAAAAACATTTTTCCATGTATTAGAATTTGAAATTATGAAAATAAAATAAGTTCTTACCTTTAAAGAATATATATGATAGATACAATGCATGTTCTATCTTGTATCATTTATAATCATATAATTTGGAACATTATAATGGCCTCTAGCAAATTCAGACAATACGAGATATTTTATTTTTAAAACTTTCCAACATTACTCCAACCAATACATTTAATGTATTCTTAATTATTACATAGTCAAAAACTTACAGTTGAAATTATGTAACCTTATTTTTGTTACAGTACAATGTGTTCAATAACCCTGTTTTAAACTATTTAAAATAAACTTTATTACATATACTAGAAGGAATGAATGAATTCTATTTAAATATATGAAGAAAAGATTATGTTATTAAATATGCTGTAAAACAGTGACTAAATATTAATAGTGAATATAAGATAAAGGTGTGCATTAAATGACATTAGTTAGTGATAAGAATAATAAATAACATGTGTAGGCTACATGCAATTAAAAAATGAAACATACACCAACTGAATATGAAAAACAAAAGGTCCAGTATAAAAAACTTTAAGGATACAAATCAAGAATATAAATAACCAGAAAATTAAACTTGTGTTAGTTTGATGCCAGAAAAATACACTAAAACCATAACACAAAATAATGTTAAAGGGCAAGGGATCTATTAGTCCATCACTGCTGTGTCATCTAGTGAACTCAACTAAAACTATAAGATAAATAAATTTAAAAATATATAAAACAAAAATCTTAAAGCTAATTTTTATCATTCATGTAGTTACCAAGTTTGTTATGAAACTCACTTAAATTTACTGCCTCTACAACATCTGAAGGCAGCCTATTCCAAAGGCACCCTGCTATAAAAATAATATTGTCTGTCAATTATAAAAATAATAGATCTGTTCATTAATTGATTAGCAAATACCACTAATAACCCAGTTTTACTAAAAAGGTGTTACATGTTTGACCTAAGGCAGTTCACAAATGAATTAATAAACACACTGAAATTAAAATACCATTTAAAAGGGCTGTACATGATGGCAACAAACCTAAGTTACAACAACTGATACAATTTAAAAGGGCTGTACATGATGGCAATGAACCTAAGTTACAACAACTGATACAATTTAAAAGGGCTGTACATGATGGCAATGAACCGAAGTTACAACAACTGATACAATTTAAAAGGGCTGTGCATGATGGCAATGAACCTAAGTTACAACAACTGATACAATTTAAAAGGACTGTACATGATGGCAATGAACCTAAGTTACAACAACTGATACAATTTAAAAGGGCTGTACATGATGGCAATGAACCTAAGTTACAACAACTGATAAAATTTAAAAGGGCTGTACATGATGGCAATGAACCAAAGTTACAACAAATGATACAATTTAAAAGGGCTGTGCATGATGGCAATGAACCTAAGTTACAACAACTGATACAATTAAAAAGGGCTGTACATGATGGCAATGAACCTAAGTTACAACAACTGATACAATTTAAAAGGGCTGTGCATGATGGCAATGAACCTAAGTTACAACAACGGATACAATTTAAAAGGGCTGTGCATGATGGCAATGAACCGAAGTTACAACAACTGATACAATTTAAAAGGACTGTGCATGATGGCAATGAATCTAAGTTATAACAACTGATACAATTTAAAAGGACTGTGCATGATGGCAATGAATCTAAGTTATAACAACTGATACAATTTAAAAGGGCTGTGCATGATGGCAATGAACCTAAGTTACAACAACTGATACAATTTAAAAGGGCTGTGCATGATGGCAATGAACCTAAGTTACAAAACTGATGCAATTTAAAAGGGCTGTACATGATGGCAATGAACCGAAGTTACAACAACTGATACAATTTAAAAGGACTGTGCATGATGGCAATGAACCTAAGTTATAACAACTGATACAATTTAAAAGGGCTGTGCATGATGGCAATGAACCTAAGTTACAACAACTGATACAATTTAAAAGGGCTGTGCATGATGGCAATGAACCGAAGTTACAACAACTGATACAATTTAAAAGGGCTGTGCATGATGGCAATGAACCGATGTTACAACAACTGATACAATTTAAAAGGGCTGTGCATGATGGCAATGAACCGAAGTTACAACAACTGATACAATTTAAAAGGACTGTACATGATGGCAATGAACCTAAGTTACAACAACTGATACAATTTAAAAGGGCTGTACATGATGGCAATGAACCTAAGTTACAACAACTGATACAATTTAAAAGGGCTGTACATGATGGCAATGAACCTAAGTTACAACAACTGATACAATTTAAAAGGGCTGTGCATGATGGCAATGAACAAAAGTTACAACAACTGATACAATTTAAAATGGCTGTGAATGATGGCAATGAACCTAAGTTACAACAACTGATACAATTTAAAAGGGCTGTGCATGATGGCAATGAACCTAAGTTACAACAACTGATACAATTTAAAAGGGCTGTACATGATGGCAATGAACCGAAGTTACAACAACTGATACAATTTAAAAGGGCTGTACATGATGGCAATGAACCGAAGTTACAACAACTGATACAATTTAAAAGAGCTGTACATGATGGCAATGAACCGAAGTTACAACAACTGATACAATTTAAAAGGGCTGTACATGATGGCAATGAACCTAAGTTACAACAACTGATACAATTTAAAAGGGCTGTACATGATGGCAATGAACCAAAGTTACAACAACTGATACAATTTAAAAGGGCTGTGCATGATGGCAATGAACCGAAGTTACAACAACTGATACTATTTAAAAGGGCTGTGCATGATGGCAATGAACCTAAGTTACAACAACTGATACAATTTAAAAGGGCTGTACATGATGGCAATGAACCGAAGTTACAACAACTGATACAATTTAAAAGGACTGTGCATGATGGCAATGAACCTAAGTTATAACAACTTATACAATTTAAAAGGGCTGTGCATGATGGCAATGAACCTAAGTTACAACAACTGATACAATTTAAAAGGGCTGTACATGATGGCAATGAACCTAAGTTACAACAACTGATACAATTTAAAAGGGCTGTACATGATGGCAATGAACAAAAGTTACAACAACTGATATAATTTAAAAGGGCTGTGCATGATGGCAATGAACCTAAGTTACAACAACTGATACAATTTAAAAGGGCTGTACATGATGGCAATGAACCTAAGTTACAACAACTGATACAATTTAAAAGGGCTGTACATGATGGCAATGAACCTAAGTTACAACAACTGATACAATTTAAAAGGGCTGTACATGATGGCAATGAACCAAAGTTACAACAACTGATACAATTTAAAAGGGCTGTGCATGATGGCAATGAACCTAAGTTACAACAACTGATACAATTTAAAAGGGCTGTACATGATGGCAATGAACCTAAGTTACAACAACTGATACAATTTAAAAGGGCTGTGCATGATGGCAATGAACCTAAGTTACAACAACTGATACAATTTAAAAGGGCTGTACATGATGGCAATGAACCGAAGTTACAACAACTGATACAATTTAAAAGAGCTGTGCATGATGGCAATGAACCTAAGTTACAACAACTGATACAATTTAAAAGGGCTGTGCATGATGGCAATGAACCTAAGTTACAACAACTGATACAATTTAAAAGGGCTGTACATGATGGCAATGAACCTAAGTTTCAACAACTGGTACAATTTAAAAGGGCTGTACATGATGGCAATGAACCAAAGTTACAACAACTGATCCAATTTAAAAGGGCTGTGCATGATGGCAATGAACCAAAGTTACAACAACTGATACAATTTAAAAGGGGTGTGCATGATGGCAATGAACCGAAGTTACAACAACTGATACAATTTAAAAGGGGTGTGCATGATGGCAATGAACCGAAGTTACAACAACTGATACAATTTAAAAGGGTTGTGCATGATGGCAATGAACCAAAGTTACAACAACTGATACAATTTAAAAGGGTTGTGCATGATGGCAATGAACCAAAGTTACAACAACTGATGCAATTCTTAGAAATTCTCCTGAAACTTCTGGAAGAAATATTCCAGTCTTTATTAGGAAACACTCATAATTAGCTAACCAGAAGCATCAAGTTCACACTCATGAGAATTAAAATAAATAAAAGTTAAACTAAAAGTACAGTAAGTCAGTCATCCAGGAAGAGCCAGAGTTAGTTTAATCAGTCTAAGCTTCAGTCCCAAATCAGTCATGGCTGCTCATAAGTTTTAATACCCATTTTACAAACTTAGTAACTTGAATGTGTGAAAATTAGAGGTTTTAGATTCATAATGTTGTAAATTATAATGAACTGCTTAAACACAATTATACATAACATGTTTGAGTTGGTAATAATGACTGGACATTCCCAATATTAAAATAAACACTACTTGTAACTCAGTAATAGTTTATTGATAACCTGTAGAAATTTAATTTTTCTTTTCACCAACAAAAACAACTCATTAATAAATGAAAGATATCACAGAGAATTGTGAATGCAATTTTGTGAAGAATTTTGAGATGGCAGCAGCTTTCAACACTGTAAATGTACTATGTTTGATGCTGTCACAAAAAAAACAACACAAGTTACATCTCAACAACTGTCCAAGTTAACCATCAATATTAGAAAATTATATTTTGATGTTTAGCACTTTAATGTGATAACTTAGTTAGGTACACGTGAGGAGAGTTTACAATACTGAATGTTGAAAAGTCTTTCTCAATGCATAACAGTTATATGCAATTCAAAATACAATACCCAGCTCTTCTGAAAGCGTCAAACAATTTCTCTGTCTTTTTACATATTTGATTCATATAAAGCATATTTTTAAGTCATCTTGATAAGTTTAACTCTGGACAGGAGTTTCAGCATATTTATGTTGGGCTATAATGGTTTCTTAAATTAGCATCCAATCTAATGACAGTAAAGGCACATGCACCAAAACATTTTATCTTTCCTAATTCCATCAACAAAGACAACTGTATTTAGAAATTATGAACTATATTGATGGAATTTTGAGTTCATAATTCTGAAATGGAAAGTAGTCTAATATGACAAACAACAGATAATTGTTCAATTATAAAACTTCACAATAACTGACTAACCTTCATTAATGTCATCAATCACCCAGACTTCAGCCTCACTACCATAACTAACTTTTTTTTGTGTCAGCTGAAGTAAAGTTCCTTCTAGTTTCCTGTTTTTCACTTGAAGCATCTTTAAGAGGTAGGCCTTTATCAAATAAAAATTAACTTTATCTTAGTGTTTCTCCTTTTTATTTTAAAATTACAATTCTAGAGACTTTTGATGTAAAGTTTTAATCAATTTGTCAAAAGAATACATTAAAAACTGGAGTCACTCTAACACTAAACTGTAGTAAGTTAAGAATAATATAGAACTAAAGTAAAATAAAACATGGTAAAAACAATGAGTGATAAGTAGCAAATAAAAAAATTTTAATTTACAATTAGTGTAAACTGACAATAATGGCAAATATGGCTGGTATATGTGTAGTACTTAGGCTGTGGTTATTTCTTTTTTGACAAAATTTAGATTAATTAACAGCCTCTGCAAAAACCTACACAATGAATTAAATGCAGTGGGAATAACTCTGTCAAAAAAAACCTTATAGACTTTGAAGTGTGTGTTAAAAGTTTAGTCATTTAATTACAAAACAAAAAAGAAGTCAAATGACAACAGATAATAATTTGTATTTCATTATTTAACTGTAATTAATTCAAAAACTTGTATCTCGTTGTCTTCATCTTAAGATGAAGGAACAAAAGATGACACTTGAATTTTTAACAAGCACCAAAACTAATTTTAATGAACAAAATTAAAACAAAACTGAATACTTCAGTGCTGAAGGGTGGACATGAAGGATGCCACCTTACTATTGGATAGGTTACAGTATAATTCTGATTGGATCACAGACTGTTTCAGTACATTATTACATATAGGAGTGGGAGTTTCATTCAGAGCTTTGAGATATGCAGAAAAGTTTGGGACAGTAGCGTGAGGTATTAACTGTGCATTCTGTGAAAACGTATAACTGTTTCAAAGTAGCATGTAGCAAGAATAATCATAACAACAACAAAGATATAGCAGTATAAAAACAATAGTAACAAATACGTAAAGTGAGATGTAAGACGTTATACAAAAAAAATATGTAGAAAAAGTGTTTTGTGACATGTAATAAAAACAATAATGAAAAAATGTTGAATGATATGTAGCAAGAGCAACCATAATGAACATGTACAATATGATGTAGCAATTAATGTAGAACTAGAGTCTAAAGTAACATGTAATAAGGTGAGAACTAACGTGTAAAGTTTGAACATACATGTAGCAAGTCAAAAAAGTTGAACATACATGTAGCAAGTCAAAAAAGTTGAACATACATGTAGCAAGTCAAAACTTGTTTATAAAATGCCAAACAGTAAAAACAACAATATGTACAGTGAGATGTAGTAAAGTATCCTTCATGTAACACAGTAACAGACACAAGGAATTACAGAGTATATATAGATACATGTATATATAGTAATTACAGAGTATATATAGATACATGTATATATAGTAATTACAAAGTATATATAGATACACGCATTATATATAGTAATTACAGAGTATATATAGATACATGTATATATAGTAATTACAAAGTATATATAGATACATGTATATATAGTAATTACAGAGTATATATAGATACATGTATATATAGTAATTACAGAGTATATATAGATACATGTATATATAGTAATTACAGAATATATATAGATACATGTATATATAGTAATTACAGAGTATATATAGATACATGTATATATAGTAATTTCACTTACAGTCTCAACTCAAGATGTTGCTACAAGATATTCAGTAACATATATACGTAGGTGTACATACTGTAAAATAACACACACCACCACCAAAATGTATAATAATAACACAAATGTACAATATACAGAAACATGGATATGTAGAATTAAAGTATATATATATATACCCACATATAAATATATGTTTATATATATACCTATATATAAACTTTCAGATGACCAATATGCTTCACTTTTCTACAGTTACTTATCCAATCACCAGTTACTTTGGTGGATAAGGCCCTACATAAAAATGGCCTAATACAGTGGTCTTGTCAACAAAACAAAATTTGACATTACCAAGTGCAAATTGAAATAATTAAGTCTACTTCGTTATGTTCTCAAACATTGTAAATTAAGTGCACATATAGAGAAATACATTGTAAAGGGTAAACTTATGAAAAACAACAAATACAGCTGCAACATACAGTGATATAAGCATGAAGAATTACGTTGTACTCATAGACCTATATACAGGAAATTAATGTAGAACATATAGCAGCAAGTAAAGATACAAAAACATAAAACAAGAATACCACCTTCTACACTAGCACAAATAGCTCCCTCTACCACTGCAGCACAGTTCTCACTTTTGAGAATTGGCATATATAAACCAGAAACACCAGCCAATCAGTGGGTGAGAGGAAATACACTTTCATTGTTGTTCACTTTCAAAACATTACTACAACCTTTTGTCACCTAAAACTAGAATCTCAAGTTATAAAGGTGGATGGACTGATGAAGGAGTAAAAACAATAGAACAATGTCACAAGTAAAATAGGAGGCACATGTGTAAAGAATAGCACTTTCTCGAACATGTGTGCTCTTTGTTCAGTAAGACATGAAGAATAGCACTGTTCCTGGAACACGTGTGCTCTTTGTTCAGTAAGACGTGAAGAATAGCACTGTTCCTGGAACAGGTGTGCTCTTTGTTCAGTAAGACGTGAAGAATAGCACTGTTTCTGGAACAGGTGTGCTCTTTGTTCAGTAAGACGTGAAGAATAGCACTGTTTCTGGAACAGGTGTGCTCTTTGTTCAGTAAGACGTGAAGAATAGCACTGTTTCTGGAACAGGTGTGCTCTTTGTTCAGTAAGACGTGAAGAATAGCACTGTTTCTGGAACAGGTGTGCTCTTTGTTCAGTAAGACATGAAGAATAGCACTGTTTCTGGAACAGGTGTGCTCTTTGTTCAGTAAGACATGAATAATAGCACTGTTTCTGGAACAGGTGTGCTCTTTGTTCAGTAAGACATGAAGAATAGCACTGTTTCTGGAACAGGTGTGCTCTTTGTTCAGTAAGACATGAAGAATAGCACTGTTTCTGGAACAGATGTGCTCTTTGTTCAGTAAGACATAAAGAATAGCACTGTTTCTGAAACAGGTGTGCTCTTTGTTCAGTAAGACATGAAGAATAGCACTGTTTCTGGAACAGGTGTGCTCTTTGTTCAGTAAGACATGAAGAATAGCACTGTTTCTGGAACAGGTGTGCTCTTTGTTCAGTAAGACACATAGGGTGGAAATGAAAAGAATACATTGTTAGGGCTAAACAGGCCAAGCAAAGTACTTCCATAACTGTATACGATAGTGCAGTCTACATGGGCAAAAACGTCCAGAGGAACCATCCATATTAAGATAGCCAAGTGTGGTCAGCCCAGGAAAGACATTCTGTGGAAGCTCCATGGTATATGTTGGGTTATGCCAAGTGTGTTCTATAGAGGCAGAAAACATCTACTGGAAGTGCCTTGTGTAGTATTTTTCATTCGCATTTTGATCATAATATGTTGAGAAATCACCAAATGCAGTATGTCTAGGGAAAAAAACAACCTGGGAAAGTGTTTAGTTATATGATGTAGTGTGACAAGTGCGAACCATCCAGGCAGAAAACGTAAGAGTGAAAGCACCTTGCATAAGACTGTGAGTTTTGTATCTTGTATGAATGGTACTGAGAGGTCAACAAGTGCATTCTGCCTGAGCACACACAGCCAGGAGAAACACCTTGTGTCAGTACTGAGTGAGAAAAGTGTGTTCCAACCAGACAGAAAATATTTATTGGAAGTGTTTCACATGAAGAAAACAATAGTGCAAACAAGTACAGTGAGCCTAGGTAAAAACATACAGGAGAAGAGCTACTGAATACAGCAAGTGTGGCACATTCAGTGGAAGCACCTTGCATTAACAGTGTATGTCATGATCAACAAGTGCAGCCAACCCAGGCAAAATACATCCAGTTACACAGTTTTGGATTGAGAATACTAGGATTGGGTATAATATGAAGGATAACAATGGTAGCCCTCTTCTCACTGAATGGGCACATATAATTACAATTGTTAAAATCACACTCATCCAGAACAATTACCGGGAATCAGAAGTGGCAAGGACATCTTGTGCCACTAGAAAAAAAAGAGGGTGGATACATGTTTGGTGGAAGGGAGGAGTTAAGACAAACAACACACTGAAGACAGTGGAATGGGCATGTGTTTCCCTATTTTAAATAGCAAAAAAACCCAAACAGTAAGAACCAAGGGTCAGCAAGGATGAGCAAACACCCTTTTCTGCTTTACTCATTGAGTCCACTAGTGACGGTTCTCAGTGTGTGTGTATATATACACACATATGTAAAATAAAAGATATATATATATAGATACACCACCAACCACCAGATAAGCAGCTGGTGTTTTTTCAGAAACACACCATCTCTACAGAGAACATTAGAGAATATGTAATTAGTGCTAGGTGGAATCCTGACGTACAATATAAATCAACTGTAAAGAAGAAAGGTAAAAGAAATACACAATATAAAATGTTAAAACTTACTCCAGTCAAATGCAAACATGTGTAGTGAATCTCCACAATATGTATGACAATACCTGATCAAGGAAGACATATCTAGGTAATGCAAATAATGGGTGAAACAAATATTGGAAGTTGTCCACATATCAGTTTAATTAATTTTCTCCAAAGGATGTGGCTTTTATGCAGATAAAGACATGGTTAAGTGGCATACTTAGTGCAATAAAATATTAAACAGCTGTTGACTTTCTGCTGACAAGTCAGAAAAAGCTAACTACATTAGTTTCTAAACTCAGCTAGTGAGGAAAACAAGAGAAAGATCAAGGTAAACAGAGGGATTTCAGAGAATAAAGAGACATATAAATATGGCAGGAATGAACTGAACAAAGAAGACACAATCCAGATCTGGATATAGAAGAATATAAGAAGAACAGTAAACAGTGCAAGAAACATTAACAGCACAAATTCCAGAACTATGATTACCACAAGCTAGGAGAAGGAAATTGATCTTTAGAGATTAAGTAAAGATGGTACAAAGAACACATAGCAATGGGCTCAAAAGGAGAATGAGTAATACCATGAAGAACCACACTGAGATTCCAACCTGGAAGAGCAAAGGGATAGGGTGGATGAACAAGACAAAAAAACAGAAAAGAGAAATAATAGGGTATGAGAAAGATTTATGAAAAAGGGAGAGATGGAAAGCGTTGTACAGAGCAGTCCAATATACGGAAATAGTGGGCATGGACAAACCCTGATCAAATAACCAAGTAAAGAACTGAGACAGATGAGGAGCATAAAAACAGAAGTGACAATGAATGAATCACCTCAGAAAGGTAAACCAATATCTGATACACAGACAATGGCATGGATAAGCAAAGATGCTATAAAAGGAGAGAGTCCCTGAGAATAGGTAATGGATCAAATATAAGTCACATGTGAAGATGGAGTTTGGTGATGTGGTGATGAAACATGTCCAACTGAGGTTGTCAGAGAACCAATCTGGAATGAGCTAAAGGCAGGGACCGTTACTCTAGTAAGAGCCAGAACAAAGAAAACCATGAATGAACAGGCCAATAAAGAGCAACTAGTAATACACAATAAAGAGTGGTTTGGATGAGAATAATAACTCCAGAGATGAGTGTGATAAAAAGTAAGAATACATTCAACTCTGACTGGATGCATCCAACCCCAGAGCTGAGGGATGTAGGGCAGGAGATAAAAGAGAATTAAGTTTGGCATTCCAATGAGTGGCAAATGCATCTACAAAAGTGTTCTCTGGCAAGAACATACTGAAAACCTGTAGGCAAGGGACAATTCCACAGGAAGGACTTGACTGGGACAGGACAGGCAGTCTGCAACCAAATTCATAATACCAGGAACAGGACATATCAAGATCATTATATTATAGTTGTGTTTGAGTTATCAAGTGTTTGATAACATACAGGGACCTGGACTTGGTTCCTCCTTGTTTGGTGATACAGCTAATGGCAATGGAAATGTCAGAATGAACCATAATCACCTTCCCCACAAAAACATGAAGATTAAGAGCCTGATGAACACTGGCAAAAGTTCCAGGAGGTTGAAAAGGAAAGTAGATTCCTCAATGGGCCACTGACCCAAAACTCTCAAAGAGTCAAAGGAAACCCTCCAACCCACCAATAAAGCATTAGTGAACTGATGACAGCCAGGATGAGACAGAGGAGATAGAACCTCCAATGCTGTAAGAGCCTTCTGAATCACTAAACAAGATCAGCCCTGATCCCTGGGGGAAGTTCAAAATAATGATCCAATAGATCATGGGAGAAAATCCACTGGTCAAGAAATGTTCACTGAAGGAAATGCATGTGCACTTGATCAAAGGAAATAAGAGTTTCTAGGGAAGTCCACATCCCCAAAAGAAATAGAACCTCTTGTTTAGTTAGAAAAGGAAAATATTGTGCTCAAAACACCACCTGCTGCTCCATATTCTGGAGCTGAAGTAGAGAACACTGGGCCTGACTGAGATAGAAATTAAGGAAAAAAGCCCAAATGAATGAGGTATTGCACAGGAGTTAGAAGAAACTTCTCAACTTTGAGGAGAAATCCCACCCAACTAGATTCTCAGAAAAGAAAGTGGATGTGAATGACAGACTGGGCCTGAGAAGAGGTACAAAGTACCTAGTCATCCACGTGATGATGTGTCCAAAGACCAACTAAAGGAAGATAGCATGCAAAAGAATAAACAAGATAATATAATACACAAGGAGAGGAGAAAAAATCAAATTGTAGTGTTAAAAACTGAATGACACCCCCTCCATGGGTGAACCAAAGAACACAACACATCTCCAAAGCAATACAAAAATGAAAATAAGCATCTTTCACATCAAATTTGGTCATCCATAGATCTGGGAAAAAAAACCACTGAAGGTAGAGACGGGACTCTATGGTGAATAAGGGTGCTTCCAGAAAGGCATTCAGTCAGAAAAGGTAAATGATGGGTCTCCAATGTTCCATCTTTTTGGGGACAAGACACAGACAGAAGTAAAATCCAAGATAAATTGACAGTAAAAGTTTGATTGCTTTTTTGTGGAGAAGGTCACAAACCAATTCTTACAGACAACTGGAAGAGGCACATTCCAAGGGAGGAGACAGGAACTAAAAGCAAAATTCCTCTGATAGAACCAATGAAACCCACTCATCTGTCATAAAAAGTTTCCAGATGGTTGAAGACTACTGTAGCTTGGCCTCCATCTGTCCTTTGTTAAATAAGGCAAATCCTAGTAAACTGGAATATATTAAAATTAATCAAAGCATCAGGATTTGAGCTCCAAATAGGAAGGAAAAATTTCAGATATTTTGAATACAAATAGGGATTCAATGCACATTCATAAACATAAGAATACTGGTCTAACAGCCCAGAAGGAGAGGACATATCCACACCCAAATGCAGTTAGTCAGCAAAATGTTAAGCATGAAAAATAATGTCTGGCAAAGGAGGAAAAAAAATTATAATTGGGACGAGAATCGTTACCCAACAAAAAGTAAGAATCAGGGGTTAGAGACTGAACAAGTAAAATTTGACATACTTGATCGATAAGTGGCAGGAAAGGTACGGTTGGCAAACTCTCTTCACTGTCAGCAATATGTGACTGGCCACAAAAAGCCAGGCCCAGAAAACCAGAGTGAAAATTATCCTCACTCTGAAGAAAAACTTGTTCAGAGTGGGTTTATGGGGAAAAGGAGAAGAAATCAAATAATTAGCCAACATGTCCAGCTCCCTGCAGATTAAAGTTTAAGCCTCCTTGATTGACAAAGTCAACCAGCCATGCTGGGAACTGGTGACATTACCACCATCCACACTGGCGGGATCTTCCTCATCCGCTACACTAAAACTGTAAAAACAAATGTAAAAATGGTCAAAAACAAGCTTAAATAAAACAGCAAAATTAACCATTAATTCAAAACTTTAAACCGAAACTTGCAAGGAATCACACATAAACAAGTAAGGTCCATATGAAAAATAAAGTAAACCAACTGTAGTGCCAGTTAAGAAAGTGAGAATTGTGCTGCAGTAATAAATAGTTACATGATCAGCGCATATTGCTGATATGATGCAAAAATAAAGGGTTATAAAACACTGGTACACTGTTCAAAATTTTAGCAATGTTTAGAGGGCACACCAAGGTCAAGATAACTCTTGAAGCAATGGAATGTATATAATATATACACCTGTGATATTAAAGAGACACATTATTCAGTAATTGTAAACTCACATAGTTAACATTATCAGAACATCACATTTGTATAATACCTTTATAGTGTTCTAAGTCCTACATTATCTCTTATTTGACTACTTTGCTATCTCACTTACCAACAACATTAATATCATGTGGCTGATTTTCTTCTAGGTAATAATGATTTGTAAGGTTATTGGTTTGGTCTAATCGTGTAGTCTGATCTAGTTGGATATGTTTATCATCCTTATCTATTCTTGAATTCTGATCTGGCTGAATGAGTATCCCACATTTGTTTGGCTGGTTTAGTATGGGGTTAGGTTTCCCATAATGATCTCGTTGGTTTAATCTTTGATCTGGTTCAACATCTGTGTTTGAGTGATTTAAGTGCATGTGTTGATCTTGTTCATTTAACCTTGTATCCTGGTCTGGATGGTCGTGCTTTTCACTTTGGTTTGCCTGGTTAAGCAGTGTATGCTGATTTGATTGGTGTAGTTTTTCACATTTATCAGGATGATTTGGTCTTGCAGGTGTGTCTAGCTGATTCATTCTGACTGCTTGATCTGATTCTTTAACTTTAATGACTTCTTCAGAATAACTTACATTCATTTTATGATCTGTTTCAGTCAGACATGCTTGACTGAATTGTTGATCTGACTTCTTTTTCATGATATGCTTATCACATGTATCTAACTCATTTGGTTTGATAACCTTATCTTGTTGGCTTAATCCAGTATCTTGACTTGAAGTCAAACGTTCATCTTCTAGCTTAAATTTAACATCTGTAGGTTGTTGATATAATTTAGAACTCTGGGTTTTTGAATTTTGTTTGAAACATTCAGTTTGATCTTCTCTGAGATATAAGCTCTGATAACTTAGACTACTGTACTGATTTGAATGTACAAGTCCAGTTTGTTCTCTCTGGTTTATTCTGGTTTGATCCACATATTTGTTAGTATACTTTTGCCTTCCTTCTTGGTTACTTTCTTCTTGTCCAAAACACTGAATTGAATGGATTGATCTAGCTTGCTGATCCAGGCAATTTAGTTTTTTTGGATGCTCTTCGTTCAGTTGAATTACAATATTCCTATCCATTGGATTATCATTGTCCAGAACTGTTCCATTTTCAATAATTCCAGAACTACTAACTATTTCAGTATCCCTTTTCAACTGCACATAAAATAAAAAATATCATTTATTCTTATAATTAGCACACAATCACATTGGTTAAGTGTTTAATGTACAGCTACAATATTCCTTAAAATGTGTTTTAATATTCATAAGAAAATATGATGAGTTTGGGCTAACAACCTTTTAAATGTTAGACAGTTAATACAGATGTGTGTATAAATACATCTACAGGTCAACATGATACTGTAATCTCAATCCCATAGAGTACCTTGATGTTGATGAGAGTAACAGAGTGTGCCTCTAGGTTCAAAGTGGCGAGGTTGCAACAGACTGTACAACTGCATCCAAAACCTAGCTACTTGGTACTATGTCCATACGAAGATAGAATGAGAATCATACCACTGGTAAGTCAACTACAAATCCAAACCCAGTCACTAAAAACCAACATACATATGGGAGTAAGAAAGAGGATCATACCTGATGGCAACAGGTGGAAGATGATGAGGAAGAAACAGCTAACTGGAGCAGATATTGGGAAATAAACTTTAAGGTGAAATCCCAGTGCTCAACAGAAGTACCTCCAATGTACCTAATCAGAGTTGAGATACTAGGAACTAATTAAAGGTAGAAAAAAAGACAAGGAAGAAACATCCAACTGAATCAAAAGTCAAGGGTAAGAGAGTAAGGAAGAAGTCATAAACAGAGGAGTGACGTCAAGGAATGAAACAGCAGGAAAAAAGATCCATGATAAAAAAGCCTTGAATGGAATAAAACGATGTGGATCAGGTAGGAGACCAACCAAATCTGGTGGGAGGAAATCAAAAGGAAGAAAATGTCACATAAGTTATGAAAGTAGATGGAAGCAAATATTGACACAGAACAAAAGTGCAGATTGAGCTGAAGCAGCTGAGAAAACCAGATCTGTGTTAGCCAGGAAGGAGCAATAAGAAAGAACTGACATATAGTGGCAAGGATGAATGGAATCACCAAAGGAAGAAAATAAATGGGACGAGAAAATAAAGGTATATGCAGATCCCAATCCTGTCAATACATTGACAGTCAAGGCAAGTGGATGAAGAAACCAGAGACAAAGACATACAGATCTAAAACAAGGTTGAAGGGCAAGGTATGAAACTAGTACCCAACCTCATGGTGAAGAAACTGAAGACAGCACCATGAGGGATGAAAAATAGGAATGTGAGCAAAGAATACAAAACATCAAATGTGGACAGCCTCAGTCCTGGAGAAAATACCCATTGCAATGTGATAAAAGACAATATAGGAAAAAAAAAAAAACAAGGAGCAATTGAAGTGGAACAGATCAATCACAGCACTATAATGTATATCTAGAGCACAAGACTAATGGAGGAACACTTAACTAAAGAATAGTTAAATGACAGAAAAAAGGTACCAGACATTGGAATATGAATGAAGAATGCAGTGCCAAAGACAAACAAGAAAAAAAAAAGGAAAAATTGAATATATACCATCATGATGCTACAGTCACAGGAGTAACATCCCCTCAAAAAAATGGACCAGTGGAGGTAAAGAGCCATCTGCAAATCCTAATTATAAGTGAAAGGAAACAAACTTGGTAGAAAACAGTATCCCACCACAAAATATCTCAATAGCAAAAAAGCTACATCTGTAAGAAAAGAGCTATAAATAGCAGTCTCTTCAACATGGAGGAAGGAGATGTTTGGCAGCCAATACCAATTAAAGAGGTAATAGGGGAAAATTAAGCCTCGAAATTTTGGCTAAGGAGAATTGATTGATTGATTGATTTAGTGTTTTATGGCACAAAGCAGCTTGGCTATTTGCGCCAAACATCCAGTAAAAAGGTAAAAACAAATTAAATGTAGTAAAATACAGAAAAGGAAATGAAGGTAAAACAAAACATCATTGAAAAACAGAAAAAGCATAAAACCAATGTTGACACCTAGTTTACAATGTTAAGAGAGAAAGCAGAGTAAAAGAAGTTGTAATGTACTTTCTCTAGCAAAATGGTAATGATCATAACCCGCCAGGAAGACTAACAGGTAAGTACAAGAACCACCACCAGTCACCTGAAGTTGGTCTTTCCAGTCCTGGTTCTGAATTATGTCATTATGGCCAGTACCAAAGGGTAAAGTAATAAAAGTTTAAAAGACATGCAGCAAAATTGGAATAACAACTCGCCAGGACAACTAACTAGTAGTTCAAACGGATAGTTTAAACAGCAGCGTTAGTTACCTGAAGTTGGCCTTTCCAATGCTAGTGTCAAGTTATTTAATATTCTGTCCATTTTCCAATTTCAAATTGAACGAGAAATATTGAAACTTTGAAAAGGGAACCACAATTAAAAAGGTGTAATGAATAAATATCCAACACTTAAATGAGATTAAAAAGATTAATGGCAATTAAAAACTGAAAACTTTATCAAGGTGGACAGTGTCACCATCACCAATAACACTGTCCATGTTCCAGACAAACCCTGGGACAGAACATGTTTAAAATAGTGCCGTCGTTGAGAGTCGTAATGATGGCAAGAAAGTAAAATGTGGCTTACAGTGATTTGAGTGTTACACAAACTACACACTGGTGCAACAGTTCCAGATAAAATAAAATGATGAGTTAAAAAACTGTGACCAATGCGTAGCCTAGTGAGAACAACTTCCTCCTTCCAAACCTTACAGAAGCTAGATGGCCAGAGCCCAATATAGGGTTTCATTTGAAAAAGCTTGTTGTCGCATTACTCACTCCAAGTGGACTGCCAGCTGGCACTGAGCCGCCTTGAATACAGGACCATAGTCCATGTACAGAATAGGCACAGTGATGATAGTGCCTGAGCAGATAGATTTAGCTGCCATGTCTGCAAGCTCGTTCCCGCGAATACCAACATGGCCTGGTATCCACCGAACTTGGAATCTCCTGTCCATTAAAAATTTTTTAACATGGGTAAATGGCCACGTAACCCATGTGTATGAAGATTTTGCAAAACGCCATACCTCCATGTTGTGTCATAAGCCTTCTCAATGTCAAAGAATATTGATATAAAATGTTGCCATTTGAGAAAGGCTTCTCTGATTGATGTTTCAAGTCAATTAGGTGTTCTGTGGTGAAGTGCTGTCGTCCGGAACCCACACTGGGTGGGCAAGAGGAGGTTGTTTGATTCGAGGAACCAAACAAGGCGAGCATTAACCATCTAAGGTCTTTCAAAGCAATTGGACAGTAGTGTGAAGGAATCTTGGGATCTTTCCCAGGCTTAGAGAAAGGTAAAATAATAGCCTAGCACCAGGCATCAGGAAAAACATTCTCCTGCCAGATCCGGTTAAAGACAATTTGAAGGAAATCAAGAGAAGCAGGAAATAGATGGTGCAGCATGTCATAGTGTACATCATCAGGTTCAACAGATGTACTGCCAGACTGATGAAGGGCCATTTTCAGTTCCACCAGTGTAAAGGGACAATTATAGTCAAAGAGACAGTCAGTTGAAAAGAAAGAGGTGAACACTCTGCCCGAGTCTTGATGGCCAAGAAGGTGGAGGAACAAGCAGAAGTACTAGATACCCGCAAAAGCTTTTAGCCTAGAGTATCAGTGATGCTCGGACATCAGCCACCTCCTGACCATCAGAGAGCAAGATCAAGAGGGGGACAGAATTGTAGTGCCCACTAACCTTTTCGAATCCTGTCCCATATGACCTTGGAACTGGTGGTAGAAGATATGCTAGTTGTGAACTTAATCCAAGATTCCTTCTGGCTTTGACGTCTTACCCACCTAGCATGTGCATGGGCCCATTGGAAAGCAACACAGTTCGAAGTGTGGGATATCTACTAAAAGTATTCCAGGCCCATTTTGAGTCTTCTGTGCTAAGTGGCAAGCAGTATTCTACCACAGATGAGGATATCATGGAAAACGAGGTTTTAGGAATAGACTGAGCAGCTGCTTGTATAATACAGCCAGTTACCACTGCCACACATTCATCTATTGATGGCTGATTCACGATGGCAGGAAGTTCTGCGAGAGCAGTGAAAGTGGACCAGTCTGCCTGATCCAGCTTCCACCTGGCACGCGGGTAGGGTGGCATCGACCACGCCAGTCTCTCTCAAAAGTATAGGAAAATGATCACTGCCTAGTGGATTATTGTCAACCCTCCATGAAAATGGGAGAATAATGAAGGGAGCAAACTGAGAGATCAATAGCAGTAAAGGACTGACTAGGTGTGTGAAAATAAGTGGAAGAACCAGTATTGAAAGAGAAAGATTGTGATCAGAGAGCATACGCTCTACAGAGTAAACCCTCCCATCAACAGCACTTCCCAGAGGGGATGATATCCATTAAAGTCCCCAGGAGTAGAAAGGAGATGGAAACTGTTCAACAAGAGCATCAAGGTCTGATTGATCATATGTCTCTCCAGGGCACAGGTAGAGAACAAACAGTGATGGTACGACCCAAGGAAACACGGATGGCTATGGCCTCCAAGGGTGTGTTAAGTGACAAAGACAGGGTGGGCACATGCTGATCAACCAATAGTGCCACCCCTCCATGTACTCGTCCATCACACAGACTGTCATTTCTGTACAGAGAAAACTGCCGAATGGTGACTGAATCAGCAGGTGTTAGAAATGTTTCTTGTAAGGAAAGACATACAGGATGGTAGGAAGCAATCAGTGTTTTGATATCATCCAGATTAGAACGTAAACCTCGACAGTTCCATTGTATCAAGGTGGCCATTTTTAATGATGGGTAGGCGAAGTGGCTGGAGAACCCTTCTGTTTATGATCATCTCTTTTTTCCTTACTGTCCTTAAATGGAGGAGGTCTATCTACCTCAATGGATCCTGCCCTGGGTCGATTGGGCAGGTCTTTGTTATTGGAAGGGGATTCCAGTGACTGAGGATGCGAACGAATGATTGTTTTGCCTCTTGTGGTGGGAGAAAAAGATGTATCAGAAGAAATGCCTGTATTTGAAACTGAAGGATGTGGATCCTGAGCTTTGTTAGAATGTATGGGAAAAACAGAGATGGGTGTGGAAGTCGATTCATCAACCTTTATAACCATGGAGGTCAAAAGGCTTTTCATTTGTTTTGAAAATGATTCTCTTAGAGGCACAGAGAGAACTGTCTGCACTCCCACTGTAGTTGTGGAATGAAGTGCAGCAGCATATGTCCGAGATGGAGTGGCGGGCAGCAATTTCTGAGCCTCAGGATAACTAATGTTATGAGTCATTTTCAAATGCTGCACCTCTTTTTCCTCTAACCATTTTGGGCAAGAACGAAAGTAGGAAGAGTGAAAGCCATTGCAGTTGATGCAATGTGGGTCCATGTCACATTCATAGGCATCGTGGTCCTTGCCACCACGCAGCACATGTCAGGGAACCACGACATGATGCCTTTGAGTGGCGAACCTCTGACATTGGAAACATCGGAGAGGGTTTGGAATAAATGGCCGCACCTTGCAAATTAGATAACCTGCCTTGATGGTGGCAGGTGCACGAGATGATGTAAATGTCAAAACGAGGGTGTTTGTTGGCAGTGTAACTCTGTCTTTGCAAGTGGAGATGCACTTCACTGCAGAAACTCCTTGAGTGGAGAGACTAACGAGAATCTCTGACAACACAGTGAACTCCTCTTGAATTCAACAGCAATTGGGGATATACCTATTGAGGTTGCCCCTCATGCTACCATGAATTCATCACGAGGAGTTATTGTTGAGAGGGATGGTTTAACTAATATGTCTCCAGATCGAAGCTTCTTTACTGACTTTGGAGAGCCAGCAAGACCCTCTAGTCCCTTCTGAATAAAAAAGGGGGACATTTGCCCTAAAGGTTTTTCTGAAAGAGAATGTAATATAAGAAAATGGGGTACAGGTGTTACAGATGTTGAAGATTGCTGCTCAGTCTTCAAAACGTGGTCATTTACCTATTGACTGTTTTTCACTATTTTATTTAAATTTTTATTGGAGGATCCATTAGAAAAGGAAAATTTCGGTACCCAATGACCCCACCCACCATGGAGCCCTCAGAGACGCACTACAATGTCATGCCAGAACAATGCAGCAATGCCAGAGTTTTGTGAGCACTATACCCAAACACCAGCATTAGGCACAATGTCCACAACACCCAGTTGAGAACTTCCAACACTGGTACTTGGTTGACCCTAGCCCAAGTGGACCAGCCGATTGACCCAAGGGGCTACCAAAAGCCGCCGCCTACAGGAATTCAAGGCCAAAGAGGTGTGTTAGGGTCGGACCCCTCAACCATCAGGATCCTTTCCTCCCCTTCACGGGTTGCCATGCACGGCAAACACGAGGGTGGATGTTTAGATCCCAGAGAAGTTAACCAGACAGAACAGAACCTTCCCTGGGAGGTCCCCTCACCACGTACAGGAATCCACACCCGAGGAAGCTATGGAGAAAAACAGGATTAACAGATTCTGTCCCATATACAGGCAACAGAGATTTGAATTACAGAGAAGCAAGAAAACAAAAAACAATCTGCCTGATGATAAGATAAGGCAAAGTGAATCAATGACCACATCAAAATAGAGCCAAAAAAGCAAAGCATAAGCTAACATGTCTGGAAAAGGAGAGAGAGGGAAAAAAACAACTGTGAAACTTGTACAAAAAAGGGCTGTTGTAGGCCTAACAGACTGCAGTAGAGACTAATCAAGGCAAATACAGAATTAGAGGGGTGGAAAATTGTCAAAAGAGACATCATCTCAAACAAGTTTGGCAATTTGAGTAGGAAGATGAGCAACAGTGAGAGAAGATTGGGCAGACCTCAAACATAGGGGTCCTCAAAAACCAAATTAATTGTAAGAAGAAAGAGATATAATTAGTTATGAAAATGAAAAAAGCCATTATATTGTAAAATTAAGTCAGAGTACATTGACAATAAAATTTTATATCTGTTGTATTTTCCCAAATTTCCAATTTACCAGTAAGATGAATGACAGATAAACTTGTATCAATGTGTATCAAGACTCCAACACATTAATACACATTGATAACATTGTTGTATCAAGACTCCAACACATTGATACACATTGATAACATTGCTGTATCAAGACTCCAACACATTGATACACATACCCAGCAACTAGTTAGCAACCCTTATAGAATTTACTACCACCAAAACTACCTACAAATAAATAACTTAAGTATGGGGAATCCTGTGTCACCAGTTCTAGCTAACATTTTTATGACACGGACTGAACCTCAAGCGATCGATTTAGCCTTACATCCACCACTATACTGGTACAGGTATGTTAATGATACAGTTGCTGAATTCACATCTACAGAACACACACTTAGCTGTTTTTTTTAACCACATTAACTCTGTACACCCCTACATTAAGTTCATCTGTGAACATGAAAAACTAACCAAATAGCATTTCTCAACCTCAAGGTCACAAGAACTGATACACAATTCAAAACAGAAATCCACAGAAAAATCACCCATACTGGATCATACATTCCCTGGGACTCAGCACATGAAACAAAACAAAACTCAACATACTAAGAAACCAAATAAACATAGCTACAAAACTATGTTCACCCAATACAATTAAGAAAGAAATCAACAAAATAAAACAGCACTTCATCAACATCGACAAAAATCTTCCAAAAATCACTGAAAAAATTATACACACACACATTAATCAACAACAAACTACAAAACTTTACAGTGCATTACATATCATATATCTTGGATATCAGTGAAAAAATAACCAATATTTGGAAAAAACTTATAACAAAACACAACATTCCAGTAAACACCAAATTTAAAACCAGGTACAATACTAAAGTCCATACTATGTAAAAACTACACTGACAAACACAACACCAACATAATTTATAAAATACATTGCAACAACTACCATGACTTCTATGTTGGAAAAACAAGTGGAAAATGAAAACTAGATTTAAGGAACAAAACAACACCTTCACACGTGTTTGAACACTGCAAATCAAATAAACACAACATAACCATAGAAAACATCCAGAT